>NW_023458559.1:27392456-27409862 GCF_013731165.1 Rhagoletis pomonella
AATAAGTAGACACACAAAGCTTGCTGTAGAGAGAGCTAAACGCCGAACATTATGCAATCCTGTTTTTAAATATTTTTAGTGTAATAAAAAAGATTTTACTTGTAAAATTAAAAAAACCTATTTTCTTACATTCCACCTCTGTAATTATACTTTAAAATGCACTTTCTAGGGTTCTGCGCTTAAAATCTATTATATATAATTCTCGCCTCCCGTTGTTGTCCGGAATGAACTCCGAAACTACATAAGTATCCGATTTGCTTGAGATTTGGTACGCGGGTAGCTTATTACCTTGATCATGTTATAGGATACCGGGAAGTGGACCAGAAACCGATGTCTTCGAAAAAATCGTATTTATGTTCTGATTTCCTTGAAAATCGGTATTATAGATATACATAGCATAGAATTGAATGATTGTTTTACAGCTCGAAAGGCCTTTTAAGCAGGGTTGGGCATTTTTGCACTACCACTAAATTGCACTATTTCAGTGATAGTTAAAATGCAGAATTCATTACCACTGGACATTTTCAGTGATAATGAATTCCTATTTGTTATACTTATTGTGTACACTAATTTTATAAAGAGAAGTCCCTTTTTTGTAAGAGGTGATCTCGGGAACGGCTGTATCGATTGTTTGTTCTTAATGTTGGACACCTACTGCAGACTTTCCAAGCATGGTTATAGGCTGATAACAACTTCGATATATCAAGGGATCTCCCACACAAATCGAATTTTTCATACCGCATACCTTTGGTAGAGTGCTGAAACGATTTTACTGAAATTTTTGTATGTGTTTGCTTAAATTTCCAGGTGGCGCTGCAGTCGAGTTATTACTAAAAATCGTATTTATGATCCGATTTGGCTCATATTCGAGATATATAGATATTGGTAACGGTAGGGGCCATACTATTGCAAAAAAAGAGCCGCAAGTTCGAGCTGCAATTGAGATTTTTCTAAAAATCGTCAAGTGATGTCATTCGGAGACATCAGGGATCAAAGTCAAATTTCCACCGTTAAATCAACCACCAGAACCAAGGCGGTTCTTGCTTTACGGCGACTAAACAGAATAAAGACAATTCTTGTTGAATGCCTACAAATACAATTGTAAGACATTTAAGGTATTTATTCTGAAATTAGTCTATGTAGTATATTGGATTTCTGTGGACCAATGATACTCCCCCATTTTGAATTTGCTACCAACTATACTACACAGATTCAAGGATCCGGATCATTGTTGCCGCACGAAATTCTTCACGGACATAATGCTCTCATTAAGTTATTTAATACGGCAATGGAGGATATGCCTCCTGACGACCACAAAACCAAACGTGTACGTGAATTGTTGTTGAAAACGTTGGACCATATGTGTCAATAAAAAATAATAAATTTGGGCGGGACGAAGTTTGCCGGGTCTGCTCGTTATGCTATTAAATCATTTATACGGTACTGTGGTTACAACCCTATCTCAGACTTTTTGTGCAACTGTCCCTAAAATAATACCTCGACATCTTATCTTTTAAGAGGTTGGGCGTAATTTCTAAGTTATCGGGCCTTACTGTTTCGATAAAATCCTAGTTTATTCGGTGCTTCACCTAAAATGATATCCTAGTATTCTACTTTCTTCGGTACTATGCTAAAATTTTATTTTAACATCATATTTTTTCTTTACTTCACCCAAATTTATTCTTTAGAATTATATTTTATTCGATATAATCCTACTTTCTCCAGTACTTCTTCTAAAATTATACCTCAAAATTCTTACTTTTTTAATATTGCGTTCATATTTGTACTATGCCTTAAATTATGCTAAAAAATCGTTCTTCCTATGATAATCATCCCAAAATTGTAATCATACCTTAAGATTTTCTTTCAATGGTACTTCGATTAAAATAATAAATTAAAGTCCCACGTTTAAACATACTTTGTCTAAAATGATTCCCCTTAATCTTGTTTAGGCGATTCTGCGGCTACAATAATGCCTTAGAAACCTACTCTTAATTCTATTGCGCCTAGAATTATATTTAGAATCAATTTTCTCAGCGACACTGCACCTGAAAGTGTACCCACCATCTACAGTACCGCGCCTAAAATTATGCTAAATAAATTTAATTTCTAAGCTTTTTCCTATTAAGTGATACTGCAATATCTAATATCTGCGCCTAAAATGATAATTCAACATCCAAAATTTTGCGCACTAGCGCCTAAAGTGATATTCCTAATAGGTTTACGGTGCGGCGCCTAAAAGGAGAATATTTTTAGAAAAACAAAAGCAAATTTTGTCTTCGAAGAAAATTTATTTCAAATTTGAAAAAAAAAAAGTATGGACGGTCTTCAAGTCCCTCAGGCCGTTAATTAAAAATTGTAATAATAGAGAATTGCGGAAAATGCTTTATTATATGGAGTATCCACCTCGACACAATTCACTCGCAGCCCGGTGTACACCGCTCCCCAAAACAAACAGTTTATAATTTTATTATTTATTTATATTTACTTAACGTTTATCATTTATCATTTTTGTAACTACACTTTATTTGCTTGAATAAGATAGTAGAAGCGACAATAGCGACAAGAACAATTTCAAATGACGACTCAATGCTGATAAAAAATACAGAGAACAGAAGCAAAGGTTATAGCTGAGAGGGAGAAGAGTTGCTGTGGTAGTAAATATATGTGTGTGTGTGTGTGTGCGTTTGCGTGTACAACTAAAAATGGAAAAGAAAATTTTATTTCCCTGGCATTTATGTCATTTAGCAAATAGACAAAGCAAACGACCGGAAGCAGGGGACCCCACAGCGCGCTAAGTACTAGTAGCCACTGTGCTTGTGCCCCGCTGAAAGAACATACGCGCTCTTCTCCACTATTACGGACACTATGCATACAAAAAGAAAATAATAATAGAAACACGTTTAGCAAACAATCGAACAAATATAAACTATTCGACGAAGCAAACAGAGCGAATGTTTGTAATTGCACTGAAAAGCTTACATGCGGACCCATAGGGGGTGGCCACTAGGAAGAGGGGGAGAAAGGCCTGGGAGTGCTAAAACGCAGACAATTGCTAGCGTTGGCGGCAGTATGGCGGCATTGGAGCTATGAATTGCTTAAAAAATTAGTGAAGTGAAGGCATGTAGTTGCAAGTAATCGAAGAGGAAAAAGTTGATGTGACACTGGAAAAGGGTATCCAAACTGTTTAAAAGAAGCGCAATTTCTGAAAAAAATCGCCAAAAATCGCCATTTTTTAGTAAAATTCATGAAATCGATTTGACAAATCTTTTATTTTAAAAATGAGATCTTGTTATAATATTGTTGTCAAAATCATAAACGAATATAATACCTTCAGAGGGTAATAACAAAAAAAACAAATCACTTATATAATAGTGATGTACAAACAATTTTCTTTAGAAATACGCATACTTTTTAAAAATATTTGTTTCAACACATTTTGCAATGGGACTGCACAATTATGAAATAATAATATGAATTTACTTATATTTCCAAACATTTTCTTGCCTTTTGCGGTTTTCACTACGCAAGCAATTATCCAAAATTCTTCAGTGTCGGATGGAATGGTTCTGAGAAAAGATATCCTATGGGAATGTTAAAAACTTTAAATATTCAGTTTCCGCAGCTTTTCTTTCCTTCAAAGTCAAATAGTGAATTGGCAGGTCCCTGAAACTCGCCCTCTTGTGATTTACACACTTTTCTGGTGACAAAATCAAAGCTTTTTTAAATGTATTTAATTGACTGAGGTAATCGTTTCAAAAGTTCTTCAATTAGGGTGATTAAAAATTTTTGACAGTTTTTTAATATGCTTCTTAAGTCAAGTTTATCACGCAGTTCATTCGACTTTTCTGTAAAATTCTCGTGGAAAACTAAGTTTTGTATATTGTATCTATAATAGGAAACATTTTTTTTTGAAGGGAAAAAATCGCAAAATCTGGAATGTAGTGGCTGGCTGGGTAAAGGTTAGCCGCCACTACGGCAGTGTTGTACAATTTAATTTTCTAATGATGCCATAATTATTTTTTATTACATACAACAGCTATGCGACAATTAATTTTGTTTGCTATTGTTGCTGCTGTTATTATTATTGTCATTTCATTACAAAACACATATTTGTCAGCATTTTGTTTGTCTGTCCACATTTGTAATTGAATTAATTGTAATTTATAATTGTTTGCGCGCTGTCACTCAAAATTATGACAATTGCAATTCTCGCAGGTGCCAAAGTGACACCAATACACATACAAATGCAAACAACCCTGCAGAAAAAAAATTATCAATTGATAAAAAATAACCTACTTGTAGGTAGCTTTTTTGTGGGATTTCTATAAAATATATAATTTGTGGTTAGCTACAAAAAGCTAACTTGAAACAAGTGGACAAATAATGCTGGAGTAAAGCTCGAGATTGTTTTCTTTAAACGCGTTTCTATTTAAATATCCTGCACTTCGCAAATACTTTTTCGAATTGAGTACAAATAAAAGGGAGATCGAAATTTCATATTATTATTTTGAAGTTATGTCTGACGGAGTTCGAATATGGGACCACCTACAGGAGAATATGTAAACAAATATGAAATGTAATAAAATAAATAAAGTAAATAAAAATAAAAAAATATAAAAAAAATATTTTGTTTTTCCTATTGATATTTTATGTCCAAAAGTACCTAGTTACATGTTAGTTACATCAAATGCAGAGGTAACCTTGTTATTTCGCGGCCATCGCCATACAAATATAGTTAGCTTTGGTCAAAGAAAATATACAGATAATAAGTGAATTTTAGCTCCTTTCTAATCAACATAAATATAGCTTATAGTTAGACACATTTCCTGCAGGGAAGTGCGCATGTACACAGATACATATTTGCGTGCGCTGTGGCCAGCTTTCTTTAACTTATACATAAGCTACAAAAGACAAGTGTCCTGCTGCTGCCGCTAAAGGCGTTCGCCTGCATTGAACCGCATTCGCATTTATTCCCATTAGTAGTAGCGATAAATTTTTCGTTTGGTGTGAGCGAGCGCGCCGCCAACTTTATCTACAGCTAAGATCAGCAGCACAAGCAAGAACACCCACGCTTTCATGTATTCAAAAACAATTACAGCTAAACAAACACAGATAAAATATATTTTATTTGATTTTGCTGTTCTTGTTCTTGTTGTTGTCATCGTTGTTATCGTTGTTGCTTTGGCACTCTTGCGTTCGCGCGCACGATTGTAATCTTAATTGCATTTGTATTCCTGTGTATTATTGAAAATTATTATTATTGGTTTTGTGGTTGGTCATCGCACGCACACATACACACACACAAACATACGCGAATAGGTTGAGCAACAAAGCTATTATTTTGCTTGATTGAATTTTATGCGCTGATGACTCAATTATAGTGCCTTTATTAAGAGCATATGTGTATATGTATGCAGGTATTTTTATAATTGTATCACATGTGTTTAAGTTAGATACAAGCTTACAGAATATTATCTTCTCCAAATGTTTATTCTTGGGCACATATTTCATAATAAGTATAATGGTTTTTGTTTTTAGTGAGTTTAACAGCTTCAAACAATTATTAAAATATTGTATACTTATCGGCATCACACGCTTTGCTGAATGTATGAAATTTCTGCGTTCTACATTAGGTGTAATTCATTTCAATAAAAGTCAACATACTTAAACTATATGTAGAATTTGATTTTTGAAACAGGTGGCAACCGTCATTTTTGTATTTTACTGTAGTTAAAACTCTCTGATCACTCTTCTTAGAAAAACCTTTTTGTAGCATTATCCACTTACAACATTAGATATCCTGTCGATTCTTAATTAATTCTTGAACCATCCCCTTTTTTCAAATCCAAACAGTCCCAAGAGCGGGTTTATGAAAGTATTTTTAACTGATTAAGTCCAAGTAATCATATAAATGGTCATCAAGAAATCTGAAGCACATTTACCGAAGTGCGGAACATTCACATCTCCACAACTACTACTGAAATTGTTATGTGGGCGTACCCTAACCTCTGCCTGGGACCCTGTTAGTACCAAAACGTATATAAAAGGTGATCTGGTAGGATTTTCAGAGGGATTTTTATGTATATATCGTAATATAAAATTATTATCAGAGTATTTTCTTTGATGGCTGCGCATGCTTGTATGAATTAGTCATGATTGGGGTGTTGTTCCACTCTTTTGGTTTTTCGTCTTATGTCCGCTAATTCTATATCTATTACCTGCAAATTATATTATGTTGCCGCTCTAATGTTAGTGAAAGAGTACACTACATATATTCGCTAACAAGATTTGAAGAGCGAGACGTAAGTGATCTGTGGCTGAGAGTGAGCCAAAGGCGAATGTTCACCCTTGAAATATGTCTGTATGCATTTTCGACGACGAAAAGATGCTCGACTAGAAAAAAAGGCAATCTGAGATTGATTAAGGAAGATGCAGCACACACTTGGGAACTCGTTGTCTGTGCCAAGTTCAGTTTTTCAGCAAAAATTACAAGATGGATGACAGGGAAAATTATTGAAAATCAATCAATGAATTCTTCTCGGGCTCCACAAAACAATAACGATAACGATATTCATAACGAAGTTAGTAACACTACTGCTAGTGATATCGATAACAATATCTCGCCTAAAAATATGCCACTGAAATAATATCAACTTATTCGTAATGGTGTCCGATTTTCATATTTTTGCCCATAAACTGTTCTGTAGCAATACCAATAACATTATAATTTGTATAAAATAACATCCCTTTTCCGAAAAGGTCACAAAATTCAGCGCGCCACTATTGTGATATCTACAGCGCATGAAAATACACCACAAAAATTAGATTTTAAATGCTAAATATACAACATTATTAGGCATGTTTTATTCACCATCACAAGCAAATAGTTAAATCTTGGTCAAATAAAACGAAATTAGCTTATTGCCTATGTTAGCCTAATTTTGACAGTTGTTTGACTGCAAATAGTGTCAAAGTAAGTTTTTGCCTCTTTCTGATTGGCTGAAGGAGAAAATTTCTGATACTGAATGGCAATGCCTCTTGTTCAATATACAAGCCAAGATAGCTTTTCATAAGCCAATATAATTATGTTGGGTAAGTACTCCATACAAAATAAGCTAATAGCTTAAATTTCTGACAAATAAAACACGGCTATTAATAAAAAATTGTGTTTATAGCGGCACAATTGTTTTAGCAGCGTACTTTTAGGCGCTGTATAAATCACTATAGTGATGCGCTGAGGTTTGTGATTTTGCTAGAATAAGGCTGTAAGATACATATTTTCAACGAATACAAATATTTAGATAAATGCATATAACGATATCGAAAAGATCCTCGATAATAA
This sequence comes from Rhagoletis pomonella, assembly GCF_013731165.1. Lineage (NCBI taxonomy): Eukaryota > Metazoa > Arthropoda > Insecta > Diptera > Tephritidae > Rhagoletis > Rhagoletis pomonella. Next base: position 27,399,802 of record NW_023458559.1, read on the forward strand.
TATTGATGTACACAATAATAGAAATAAAGGTATTTTGACAAACGTACGTTTCGTCGATAACTTAACCGACATAAAATCGATAACTTCATCGAAAAATCATCTTAATCAAGAAAGCTTAATATTTAATATTAAAAAAAAAAAAATCGATAAAAACAAACACTAAATCACATTCAGTGATAACTTATTTCAACATAGACGAACGTACATACTATATAGATAACTAAACTGATAAATTCGTCTAAGAGTATGTCAATAAATCTATCGACCAAAACATTTACTGAGTATTGTCTGATAATAACTGCCGCCAGATTTTAGCTACGGGCGAGCTTATAGGCAGGTCCTATCAGCACAGTAGTGTAACGTCAACTTTATTCGGACGGATTGACTACATGATCCCGGCTATGCACTTTAGGACGAACTTCGTAGCCATGATAGCGGTTGAAGGTTGGCGTGACGGCATGAGGAGTTCAGGCTCGGTAAATGTCTACATTAACGGGTCGACAATAGAGCAAGCCGTAGGGGCGGAAATTTTCCGCGCGGATCTCGGTCTCATCAAATCCTAAAAGCTGCGGAGCTACTAGGCCGAAGTTTTGGCCATAAGAAGCTACTGAGCACCGGTCTAGTAAATAAACAAGTGAAACAGTCAGTCTGCGATAAATGCGCTCCCATCGCACATTACTGCCTCAAGAAGTTTGATGCACTACAGGGTTTGCCCTAGGTTTGCTACATACTGGTGCTGACGACCATCTCTACTGGGTGCAGGGGCACAGCGGTGCCTCGGACAACGAGGAGGCCGACAAGCTTGCCAAAGAAGGTGCTCTGTCGGAAACTATGAAGGTGTGGACTAAAACGCTGGCTTCCAAAGTATCGAGGATTATGTCCAAAACTTGTGATGTGTGTAAAGCTCACGAAATTTCTCCTATCCCTCAAGAGAGAGGACGCTAGGTTACTGGTAGATGTGCTAACGGAACATAGCCTTCTAGCACCGCTCACCTTTAAACTGGCTCTGACTTGTGATAGGATCTGTAGGAGCACAGACGAGACAGTGGAGCATATCCTACGCAACTATCCTGCCCTCAGCATACTGCGAATTAAATTCCAGGCAGCAGGTTTTCTGCGTAATCTGGAAGTCGCTGCCATGATAGAGTATAGCAAGGTTTTCTTGTTTGCCAAGAAGATTGCGATGTTCCTCAAAACGTTCCTGTTAGTGCTCAGTCATTAGCTGTCAAATGTGATAAGAAAATAGCACACGTTTATTTTTGACAATATTCACATTATTGTAGATACGTGATAAATTCTTTCCGTTAATTTTTTACAAAAATATAGTAGGGTCTATGACGTAAACCATATAAATTAAAGCTAAAAATTGTATGCACAATTCTAGAAATTTAAAAATTTAGAAAAAAACTATTCAGAGCCTTTAGAATTTACCTCTCTGAAGTTGGCAGGACAACTTTTTCTCAAAGAAAAAATTCCTATCGGATAATTTCCCGTTAATTTTTCGTAAATTATCCATGAAAATAATAATTTTGCCGCGGACATATTTTAAAAAATATCGCGTGCGTTAGCTGAGCACCTTCTGAAAACCAATTAAGGAAACCAACTAAACCCAAACTAACTAAATATTTGATAATTTGCCGTAAATTATCCGTTGTTTATCCGTGGGACTAAAAATTTTGACGCAGACATATTTAAAATAAATATCGCGTGCTCTGCGAACTTCCGTGGTTTCAAAATCGTCTTCGTCCTCCGCCTTTTTGTGCCATTATTTAATGTATTTTTCCTCTATTTATCGTAAAGGCAAATTTCTGAGTTTCGTCTGCAGAAGCTACAGACGAATTTACACTCTTGTCCCTTGCACTCACTTTACTGTACATACTTTCGTTGGCACCTTTTGTTATAAGTATGTCTTTCAAATTGTATCTATTATTAACCACATATGAGTACAGAGTTGAAGGGGCTAATTTCAAATCGGTGGCAAGCCGCGTCCATATTTCTTTTGAAACACTCAAAATATGTCAATTTTGAACTTATTTATCTTTATGAGAAACTATTTCTTTAATAACTCCACCTGAGTCAGCGAGACTCGGTTTTCCGCGACGACGTGAACTCATTTTGGCAAATAAACACTTTGTAAAAACTTAAAGCTTTAAAATTTCGAGTACAAAGTATCACATAAACTGTACTTTTTGAAGCAGCTGCACAAAAAAAATGCACCACACAAATCGACAGTACACACCGCGAGGCCGATCAATTTTAAAATAAATTTGCGCTACGAGTTTGCATAAGAGCCAGCATTTAATTCCTAACCATGTGACGTCATGCACGGAACTAAATTATTGAGTCGTTGATAGACATGCCTCAGCAGGGAATTTGTAGATGACCGATTCGAGCACATAACGGTTCATATTACGATTGCGGTAAACGTTTACATGCTTTGACCACTTTTACTCTCTCTTCTCACCTCCTCTCTCTTCACACCTCCTCCGCCTACGAACCAAGCAGACTTGAAAGCAAGACTTTACGTGTCTAATAGGCGTCTTAAAGCGCAAACAGTCAACGACGTAACGTAGACGTAGGTTGACGCAGACACGATCTACCTTATGGCATTCACCTGTTAACGAAAACTCACCACCGCATGGCGGTGACGTTGCCGATGCTTCTCTCTCTCTCTATCGACAGTAAATTTTATATGCTGCTACGTACGTCAACCTACGTTTACGCTACGTCGTTGACTAACTGCGCTTTAACTTTTACGCTTGTAGAAGAGACTGCATTTAGTTCTACTCCATGTGACGCCAAGTGCGAGAGAGAGAGGAAATGTTTGCGCCTCTCATAGACAAGCCTGAGCAAGAGGGAGTTAGCAAGTGCTTAAAGAGCGCAAATATTAGCTGTCGGAGTTGACGATATAACGGTACGTTTACAAATATATGTACATACATATGCGCTTGGAGAAGAGAAGGCGTTTAATTCTTCGTCATGTGACGCCATGCGCGTGAGAGATAATTTTTGCGTCGCTGATCAGGACTGCCAATTTGGAAGAAAGCGTGTCATTGTTGTGTTCGACTGAACGGCACGCGATATTTTTATACCCGAGCGCACTTGTGCACAAGGGTATTATAACTTTGTTCACATAACGGTTGTTTGTAACAGGCAAAACGAATCGAGATAGATATAGACAAATGTATACATAAATGATCAGAATGAAAAGAGAAATCGATTAAGCGGTGACTGTCTGTCCGTCCGTCCGTCCGTCCGTCCGTCCGTCTGTGCACACGATAACTCGAGTAAAAATTGAGATATCTTAACGAAACTTGGTACGTGAACTTCTTTTGGGCGTGGGACGGATGGTATTGAAAATGGGCGAAATCGGATAATAACCACGCGTACCTCCCATATAACGGTAATTTTAAGAAATACGAAAACTGCGATATTTTAGTAACTACTGAAGATAATCCACTCAAAATTGATACTTACAATGAGTTTCAGACGGAAAACTTGAATATTAAAAATTTTTGGAAAATGGGCGTAGCCACGCCCACTTATGGTTACATGTGTATACCTTGGTAACCGCTGCACCAATTTCTTCCAAACTTGGCACAGTTGTTGGCCTTAGTACAGCATACTAAATGGCTGAAAATTTTAAAAATCGGACAATAACCACGCCTACCTCCCATATAACGGTAATTTTCAGAAAAACGAAAACTGCGATATTTTAGTAACTACCGAAGATAATTCACTAAAAATTGATATTTGCAATGAGTTTTAGACAAAAAATAAGAATATTACAAAATTTTGGCAAATGGGCGTAGCCACGCCCACTTATGGTTACATGTGTATATCTTGGTAACCGCTACACCAATTTCTTCCAAACTTGGCACAGCATACCAAATGGCCGAAAATTTCTAAAATCGGACAATAACCACGCCCACATCCCATATAACGGTAATTTCGAGAAATACAAAATCTTCGATAAATCAGTAAATATTGAAGCTAATTTATTCAAAATTGATGATTGCAACAATTCTTTACCAAGAAATACGTTTATGACAAAATTTTGGAAAATGGGCGTAGCACCGCCCACTTGTGATCACATATATGTATCCCGCTAACCGTTCTAGCAATTTGCACCAAGCTCGGTATGGTTATTGTGCTTGCCACATAAAAGAAAACCGTTGAAAATTGCTGAAATCGGACTAAAATTGAGGCCGCATTTCATATAACGGTAAATTTCAGATATGCTTGAAATTTAATATTTCGAAATTTAAGGACGCTAATTTACTTAAAATCTATACAACCCGGCTTATCATGTAGCGGTAACTTTCGGAAAGGTGGAAAACATATATTTAATACTTGCGCCGGGTATTTAATGTTCGGCTCCGCCCGAACTTAGACTTTCTTACTTGTTTAAAATATGTCTGCGACAAAATTATCCTTTTCACGGTTAATTAACGGCAAATTATCCGATAGGAATTTTTGCTTTGAGAAAAAGTTGTCCTGCCAAATTCAGAGAGGTTTAGAATTTTAGCCTATTGACTTTTAGCACAACAACGTGCAAGTTTGAAAATTCTGAGAAATTCCGTTGATTTTTGATAATATCTTTTCGAGGGTTTGCGCATTTTAATTCACATAAAAATAAGTTTTGTTCATAGCAGATATTAGATATTCAGAATAGCTCCCTTCAAAACTGAACCTTACACCAGTGTACGAAAATAAACTATATTGTACGTTACTATTTCGTTTCGTTTATTACTTTAACAGTTCGGTACAATACGAAACAAAACGGCTGAGTTCACTTTGGCGATAGTACACTACAGTAGTTTAGTAGTTACAGACGAAACAACAAACGAAATGAATCGTGCAGGGAAAATATTTTTATGTATGTACATATATGCAATAAACAAATACAAAACGAATGGCTGCAATGAATATAAAAAATAAAAATGTTTTTTAATTGAATTGGATATGAAAATTTACAGAAAAAATTATTTTTCACGTAATTGAAACGTTTTCATACATATAAAACGTACCCTATGGTACAATTGTCACAAACGAAAAGCAAACGTTTCTCGTTGGGGAAAATGACAGTGAATCTTACAATTTGTTTCTGACTATTTACAAAACTGTACAAAACCACAAATGATATGATGATCGATGAGCAAATGGGAATTGTTTTGTACAGTTTATTTTCGTACCCTGCCTTACACGCCAGTATGATCTTAATCCATTTAAATTGAATAAGCTCCATACTCGTATTGTTTCCTTTGTCTAACAAAATGTTTGCAATTCCCAACAGACTAATGTGTCTTATATTATACTAACCACTTGTGAATTATTACCATCCACCTACTTTTTCACTGACTTGGAAAAATATGCCATCATCGGCAAGCTTAAAAAATAAAAAAATAATAGCAGAACATCTCTTCCAAACCAGGAGGGTGTAACGCTATTACTAATACAGCCGCTAAGCTATTTTTTTTTTTTTTGCTTGCAACAGCACTTCAACCTCGAATGATTAAACATTTAAATAAATTGCGACAACTGGAAGATAAAAATACTCAGCTATAGCAGGAAAAATAAAAATAAATTCCAGTTTATCTACCCGAAGCAAATTGCAAACCGCCCGCCATTTTCTTAGCGCAGCTCATTTATTCTCTTAATTTAAGCAAAATCGATAATAATGACATTGAAGGTGACATGAAACCACAAGCATAAAATGAAATGTTTAAAGCTAGCAAATGAAAAGCGAGAAGTGAGAGAAAGAGAATGCGAGCAAAAGGAAGCGACTATAGACAAAGTTGTGGATAAATGCGTTGTATGTCAAAAAGTTGGCGCTTCAAGGCCGGCGTCGCGTGGATGAGGCCAAGTAATAAAAAGAAAGCTGAGAGTGTAATAAAGCGAAAATTTATGAGTAAAGTCAAAGAGTATCAGTGGCAAGTAAAAATAAAAGAGGGTAAAGCGTAATGTTTTTGCTAGAAAAAAAAAATGATAAAAAAGTAGAATGCAGCGCTGGCAGTGACTGGCTATTGTGACGTGACCGAAAAAAGTAGGAGATGTGTAGGGAGTAATAAATATAATGTTGACGGCATTTTACTAGCTCAAGTAAAAGAAAAAATCACAAACACATGCAACATGCACGCTTTATAGCACTCAGCCTTATTTTAAAATATAAAAAAAATCTAGTAATTAAAATATTTAGTTCGTCAAACTGCTGCAAAGCACATAATAAATTTTTGTCGAATTAAATCCATAATGGCCTCAAATAACAATTATATATATGTACATATGTATGTATTTGTAAGGATATTCTTATAGAAGGCAACAAAAATTTTCTAAGCACTTATGCCTTCATGAAAAATGTATAGGTATTTTGTGCATTGGAATGGTTAAACACCTTAATGTATGCTTTGTTTTTCATTTATGCTGGAATCGTCAATTAAATGATGTGTAAGAGATTACATTTAACAGTGAGTTAAGTTACAATTAAAATCAAAAATGTTTATTATGTTAAAGGTATCAATTTGAATTTAAATTTCGTTGAAAACACTCATGGCCTTATTCATAAATAATAAAGTAGCTTTAAAAAAGGTTTATTAACTGAAAAATTTAAAAAAAAAAAATCCAGTGAAATTTTGGCATGGCATGATTTGATGCTTAGGCACCCCGTTTAAGAAAATTGTAAGAATTGAAATTAGTAAACAGAGTGGCTCACAGTAGTATCAAGCCTTCTATTTCACTCGGTCAGCTAATTTAACGACCGATGAGAAGAAAATAATACTGGGGATCCACTCTGTATTGCGATTCGAAAAGCGAATCATTCGGATTCGAATAATTGACACTATGAATTTTCCATCTCTCCTTTGGAAGCGCATTGAATATCGAATCGCAATACAGAGTAGACCTCCTGGTATTATTTCTAAAATTGGTGACACAAATGGCACTAGCAGCACTGTTATTGTAGGGACACTAATAAAATTGGTGCGGCCGATGACTTACGTTTAGGTGACATTGGAGATACAGGTAACTCCGTTGATAATGGATACATTTACATTGGTTAGGCTGGTAGTGCTGATTACTCTGGCGACTATTGTAGTACTGACGACACTAGTTCAACTGGTGGCAGTGATATAACCAAAGACTTCCGCCTCGGGTGACACTGACAACACTTGGAAAGCGCTCAGTTAAACGTCAGTTCAAAGCGGAAAAACTCTTCTTAAAGGGCTGCCTTTTATAAAAAGTGGGTTGCTTTAAAAAATTAGGTCTCAAGACGAGTTTTCGTCTTTCGTATTCCTGTTTATCTTAAAATTTTATGGATACTTTGCTTCTCTTTATTCGAATATTGGTTAGGTTTGGTTATCGTAGCAGCCCTAGTACAGCGATGGGTGGTCTTCTTTCATAGACCTATTGTTGTACTGCAATATAGGCTCCTTACAGTATGCCCTTCCTCCTAGTAGTGAAACCTATTCGTCGTTCTGATGAAATAAAAAAAATCACTTAAGAAAGAGGTAATAAAGCAAATGTCTCTGGAACATAAGGGGACTTACGACTACTAGTCTGCAAACTCTTATATTTCTTGTCTTACGGCCTTGGAATACTAAGTACTTTCCAGTCCATCGCTGGGTGCCGACCAAATGTATGCGATATACATACTGCAGTTGTCAGCATGTATTCAAATGTTGTGAGTAAAGACTCTCACGAGGATCAATATTCTCTAATTTTCGACAAACGACACTGAAGATGGCACAACGCCGAAACTGGTTTATCTCCAAACGAAATTTGACAGGGGATGACGGAAAATTGTTCCACAATACATCACCAATATTTTAATTTGATTTATCAAGTTATTGCTCCTATTCTTTTTTTTAGGCTTGCTCCCTTATTATTACCCATTGAGATAAACGCCCTATCGGCGATCATTGCTGATTTATTGCCGGTTAGTTTAGGCATTTATGGATCAAAGCTTGCGAAACCCTGATAGTCTTAGATAGCCCTTCTCTCACTTTTCGAATTGCTATTAAATATCGACTGCTGAGTGGAAGATCGACCTATCTCGGCAGCCATTTCGAAAACGCCCTATCTCAAAAAACTTTACAAGAACGCCCTATTTCAAAATTTTATTGAAAAACACCGTATCTCAGAATTCTGTTCAAAAAGCGCCCTATCTCACTTCAAAATGTATTGAAAATGTGCTGATATAGGGCGTTTTTGAATCGGCAGCTGAGATAGGGCGTTTTTGAAACGAGTTCTGAAATTTTTGAGATAGAGCGTTTTCGAGCTGGCTGCCGAGATAGGTCGATCTTCCACTCAGCAGTCGATATTCAATATTAAATATCCCACATCTAAATTTTACACTTGCCTTGAATGATGCAAATCCACCGTCTCCCCTTTCACTCCTACTATGTATGTATATGCTGTCAAAATCACATAATTTCACGCATAAAAATCATTTCTCTATGCGCTTATAAAATCTTCATGCTTATCAGCAAATTTGCTGGCCTTCGCAGTCATTGCTTCTTTGTCGCAGCCACCACCATGACTCCGCCTGCTTTGCCTGCATTTGTGTTTATGATTTTAAAAGCATTTTTAATGCGATCATGCAATATGGCAGACAGACGGGCAAGGTTGATGGTAAAGACTGGCAGCAATAAGCGATTGTTACAATGCAGCCAAGCCGTGCCACACAAGTCTTCCCGTAAGAGTAACAGTAACTTTAACATTTTACAGAATCTTTTGTGGCATCGGCTGTCAGCTCATAGCTACGCCACAGCCACAGTCGCTTTCCAGCTCATTAATTCGTTTGCAACATTTACACTTATATTTTCTTTGTGCGCATGAAAGGCGCTATAACCGCTAGCGCGAAGGCGAAGGGTTCAGTTGTGGCACATGGTAGCAAGGGTAAGTGTGTGTGGTGTTTATGTGTGGACCCCTCTTGCCGCAACGATTTTCACTTTCCTTGGTAAGGCATTGTAACTTCCTCAAATTCATTTTTATATTTTTGTTGCACAGACTTGCTGGTCAGTTGGCTGTTTTTAATACTTTGCGCCTAAATGTATGCTTTTACTTGCATATTTTATGGGTATTAGAATGAAAATGATGCGGGAAGCGCCTTGCTGTATACATACTTAAAAACGTGTTTATAGGGGCGCAGCGTATGTGGCAAGTGATGCATATAATTTATACGAATTTTTATTTGCGCTTAATAAGAAAATGAAAGTTTAATGCGTTGCGGCCTAATACGGTGTTCACTTGAGGCGATTTTACAGGCACCTTGTAGTTAAAAGCAACAATCGCCTGGTGTGAACGGCCTTTCAACTAATCGCTTCCAATGAAGTTGGGGTGCAGCCAACTTTTGATTCAACTAATCGCCTCTAAAATTGCTTGAAAAGTCGCCTCATGTGAGCACCGTATAAAGGATATAAAAAATGTTAAGTCTTGCGCAATATGCCTACGCTTTAAAGCAGTAGTTCTTGATATTTGTGGAAATCCTTTGTTATTAAAAAAAGAAAAAATACTTAACTGTCTGAGTTGAGGGAATTTATTGAAAAAATTAAATTTTCACAATTCTCAACTGAATCCTTTACCTATGTTAAAAACAGATTGAATGGGGAATGGACTACAACAAAAAATTAGGATAAACCTAACCAAAAGTTGTACGCTTAAACAGAAAAACTAAGGTAAAAGTAGAAAAAAAAATAATATTTGAAAACTGATACGAATCTGTTTTTAGTATCTACGTGAATTATAAGATCAACTTAAAATAGGTTACATATATGTAACTGTGACCAAATCAAAATTCAAACAGAAATAAATCTAAAATTTGTGAACTAAAATTAAAAGTTTAAAAACGAATTGTACCAAGACCAAAAAAGTAAAAAAAAATCATAGTTTAAATTTTTGGAAAAAACGTTTGGAATCTCAAATGATCCCAAAATGCATCGAAAAAATCGCTAAAACTCCAAAACACGGCAAAAAATACCGAGAAAATCTTTTAAAGTCGCGAATACAGGGAAATTATCAGTAGATAACGAGTTCCAATTTTACTGACAAATATTTTTGGAAAA
>NW_023458559.1:27409962-27418640 GCF_013731165.1 Rhagoletis pomonella
TCAGTAGATAACGAGTTCCAATTTTACTGACAAATATTTTTGGAAAAAAAATTCAAATTTCGAAAGCTCCCAAAATGCATCGAAAAATCTCAAAAACTCCAAAGCTTCGCGAAAAATACCTAGAAAATATTTTAAAGTGGCGATTAGTTGGAAATTTTCAGCAACGAATTCCAATTTTCCCAACTAAAACCATACTCAAAAATATTAACGACCCTTTTATTTGTTTTTGAAACTGTTAAAAAAATGTCTGATTTTTTTTTGCCAAATAACTAAAACTCTAAATACTTAACATCTAAAAATTACCTATATAAAACGTTTCTGATTTTAATTTTTAGGAAAAGCTTTAGCTATTTGTAAACATTATGAGCTTAAAACACTTTTTTGTATGAAATTGTTTTTTTCTAATTAGGCAAACATTGCACATTTTGAATATTGAAGACTTTAAAATATTATATTATAAGTTTTTGAGAAATGGGAAATCCATGGGTGAATCCAAAAAGTCACTTCAAACTCACCCCAAAAAAAAAGATTCACCAAAGAATATAGAAAAAAATTTATTATTTTTGTATTGGCGTCTAAGATATAAAGTATACCAAAAATTATTATGTAGTATTTTTTTTTTAATTTTTTCCTTCACTTTTCTGAAAGTAGGCATTAAATCTTCTCTCAATGCAGTTTTTCTTCCAACCCATAATTTAAGGTTTTCTCCTCCCCAAGCTACAGTGCATTAAATCCTGCCAGCGCAAAAGTCAAACAATTTGTGCATCAATCTGCAACAACAAATAACCAAACAAACAAGAATCCTTTACAGCGACTGTCAACTGCAGTTCACTCAGTCAGTGCACTTGAAGCAGCGAGGTGTAGTGCAAGCGATGGAAGCAAACAAAGGCACTGGCGAAATCAGCAAGCTATGAGGAATAACGCCTGAAAGCAGACTACAAATTTAACGCTGCCCAGTGGCTGACATGAAAAACAGCAAGAAACATAGAGGATACAAAGCAAGTAGCCGGAGTAAATCCGTAGAAGGTTCCAAAAATTTTCAGCATAATAACATAACAAGGAACACAAAAGCCAAACAGAGACGAGACATGATTGATGATTTGCCCCCGACATTAAATGGACGAGAAATAACAAAGCGGGCATACACACACACTCGCACACTCCAGGAGAAGTTCAATTTCTGCGTTAGGGGCCTTAGAAGTGCAATGCAAGTCCGATCGAGTCGAGCAAGGGCGAGTGTTTGCATTATTTTCTGTGGGAGAAACGAAAAACAAAAAAAAAAAAACAAAAAAAACGACAGACAAAAATGTGCTCAATCTTGGCTTCGCATTTTAACCATTTTGCAGCTTTGTTTAGGATCAAATTTTAGGTGGCATAAGTGAAGAAAAAGCAGTCGTAGCAGCAGCAGTGTGGCAAAGTTTTTGTATGGCACCAATGCCTGGTTATGCTCTTATGTCTTATGTACGCATTTATGTTGTTGAATGCATTGAACTTTACACAGCTTGACAGCTTAAGCTTCGGCGTTGGCCAGTTGCGCTGCACTGGAATGCAGAGATAAGCTGCTGTGGTGGTAAGAGAATAAAGCAGTAGAATTACGGAGTCAAAGCGGTGTGTATTTAAGGCTTAAATTTCAAGCAGAAGTCAAGTATAGAATAGAGGGCAGGTCAAGAGGGAGTTGGTGAATTAGAATATTGGAATATTTATTTCAATAGGCAAAAATGCCAAAAACTATGGGAAAAATCGATATCTACCGAGAATATTGAGTTACATTTTCTAGATGGAAGCCCTTATAAATTTTTTTTCAATTAGGGGATTCACAAGCGCTCTAAGCGTCGTAAAATGTTTCAATGTAGAATAATGGGTTTTAGGGGATCCGTATGGTATAATAAGAGCTAATTGTAAATTTTAACATTTTAAAAACATTTGGGCGTAGTTAAAAATCCCTAAAAAGATTTTGGCCACGATTTTACATTGAAAAATTTTAAGCTTTAAAGACTTAACGACGCTTATGCTGGCTTGTGAATCCCCTAATTGTAAAAAATTATCAAACTTGCGTTTTATCCTCCCTTAATGTACACCCATTTAAAGTCCTTTATTTAATTAAATAATTTTAAAAGCTGCAACCCCGTTCAAAAAAACTTCCACGGTTGGGCATCTAAAAATGAATATTTGATATTTGCCTATAAGATTAATTTTCATGCAAGTTGTCAACCCTCAAAATAACGAGTTACTCAATTCTTACACCAAATCGAAATTTTTCTGAAGATAAGCATTTTAAAAGAAGATTAGCATTTGTATATAAAAATTTCTTTTTAGGAATAAATAATTTTAAAATACTACAAAAATCTTGCATATCTATTGTTTTTAATAAATTTAATTCAATTCCAATAAATTTAAATATTTTCAATAGATGGCAACCCTACTCAAAAATTAATTTGGACTGAGTATTTCTCTATCACTTGACACCAATATTGTAAGATTCCGCTTAAATTGCATGACTAAATACTTTAAAGTTTCACAATAGATAGCAGCTCTTTCTTAAAATTATTTAAAAATGAATTTTTTTTAAATACGTTGCGCTTCAAAGCGATATTGCAAAATTTTGATTTGGACATTTATTCGTCTTTGAATATTTAGAAAGGTGGAAACTCTGCTTGAAATAAATAAATCTTTTTAAGACATTCGAAAATACAAACTCTTTTGAAAGCAATGTGTTAGTACTCCGGACCACACTTTGGTTCCTCTCTCACGTGGTTTGCCCAAATTTTCAGCAACGGACTGCTTTTTTTATGTACATACCTACACACATTTACAAAGTCATAGAAAAATATTTTCTTATTCCTTAAACGTTCCACTAAAATAATTTTAAGTAAAACAAAAATCAATTTCTCTCGTTCTTCTGACCAAAAAAAGCATCCCAAAACAACATAAATACTGCTCATTGAAGCCTACCGGTAAACAAAGTCGACTTTTAGGCGCTTGACCCAACCAAACAGCTACAGACAACGCATTGCTAGAACAAAAGCAACGCCATTGCTTCTATATACACATTTAAGCTTACTTGCATGAAAACAACACTCCCACATTCACATACGCACACACCCGCATTATGCACTCATATGTCCCTTTCGCCTTGTTTACATTCGTAGAGACTTTGAAATACATAGCTGTGGCTTACTAAACGCCTTCCCGCGTTGTTATTTTGGCATATTGTTTGTTGAAGCGCAAAAATAAAGCCTACACCCTTCCTAACAGAACCTGCACTAAGCTTTGCTTTATTTTCTCTTCGTAGAATGGCATGCATAAACTGACAGTGATGCTGTTGTTACTATGTCGTCGAACAGGCGTGACCAAACAAAAGGCGACTTCATGGGAATCGATGCGGAAGAAGAGAATGACTATGAAGTCCTAAAAGCAAAAAGCCAAATCATAAATAGTCCTAGTTTTGTAAGAGTGTGTGTTATCAAAGCACTGGTCACTCAAAGTTATCAGCAGCAGCAGCTATTTCCAAGCAAAAATTAAAAAAAATTCAGAACTCCACATTAGAAGCTGAAGCTGCATGGGAGGCGCTGCGAAATGCCGAGCATATTGCAGTAAGCAAAAATAACAAAAGCGCGAAAACTAAAAACTCAAAATGGGTAAACAGCAAACATTTTGATCGATTGTGCCTGAGAGGCGTTTTTTTTCGGCATCACTGCATCGCCTAGCCATGCATATTTGCTTAGCTGCGAATGCTAGTAGAAAGGTGTTTCAAAAATACAAAAAATATATACAAATCTTCTGTACTGTATACGCCTAGCTTTTGACATCATATCAGTTTGCTCTTTGACTCTAAACGAATTTAACAGACACAGCCCTCCTGCAGACTTTTGATAATTTATGAATCGGTTTAGTAGCTGATACCTATCCGCTTTACAAAAGAGAGCTTATGAATGCGTAGTAAGCCCGTGAGTTCTTTAAATGCTCCCAGAATTAGCGAGTTTCTTGGAATCGAGGATTTAATCACCGAGTAATCACTCAACCGAACTATAAACATTGTATTAACTTTTCTCACTATATGAATGCATTGCATTGGCATCTCTTGGTAGGCAAAGAAACCTAGATAGGCATCAACTTTTTATTATTTGGTAAATAAGTATGCAGTATAACTAATATACCCATTAGTGTGCTTGAATTTTCCAACGTCAAATTGCTAGTACTAGGGTTTCCTTACTCTCCTGAAAAGTACCCATTTTCTCATTCGATAGTTTGACATTTTAGCGACGATATGTACATATGCTTCTGCTTAACGTTATATTTTTTGTGTTTTTTCTATTTAGATCCCTACCTCTACCCATTTCGAAAGCAAAAGCGAAGTAACATCGCTAACAAATAGATAAAAATATCGATAGCAAATTCGATAGAAAAATCTAAAACAATATCGATAACAAAATCGACAAAAATATCGCTAACAAAATTTATAAAAAATATCGATAACAAAATCGATAAAAATATCGATAACAAAGTCAATAAAAATATCGATTATATCGATAATTTCCGAGAACCCCGAAAATCTCTAAAATCCCGCAATAGTTCCCGGATTGAGTCTCTGTGTCTCTATCTATATATGTACGTACTCACCTTTACTTTCATTCTTGTATTGGTCTTTTTCTAAGTGTTGTTCTTTAACCTTTTATTAGCAATGGTGTGGGTGAATATGTAGATGAAGAAAATAATGAAGATAAAGATCTGGATAAAAGTAAAGGAAATTATAAAAAAAAATAATCTATTTCATGTACATACATACAACATCTTATTCCTAACCTGCTGTTTAGCACGTTTCTTTAATTCAGCATCAATATTAAAGCATACATTTAGGAGACATATCCGCCCCAACCATGTACATGTATGATATAGGTATTGGTGTCACTTGAATTGGTCTTTTCGCTTTGTGTTAGACTAATTTGAGATTTGAAAAATTGTCGGCCCATCAGCATCAAAATTCCTTTCTATTGATATATAATTGTTTATACCTTAGAAGTCTTAAAAGGGGTGTAAAGGAAACATGATTGCCTATTTATATATAAGATAAAGTCTTGACGAGTAGCGCTAAAATTCTAAATTTTTATAAAAAAATTACTCTATTTTCTTACCTCTGCCAAACGTAAAATTCTTTACATATGGCGGTAGCTCATTGAATTAGAGCTTCAACATGTCGTCGCCTCAGAAAACTGACGTCAAATGTGCAAAATCACCATTTTGGAATTTTGATGCAGATTTACTTAGTTGGACATGCTCTTTTGATTTCTGCAATACATTTCTTCATATCCCCCTTAGTTTTTGAGATATTTCGTGTGCATTCGAATCCCACACTTTTTCCTAATGACAACAACATTTTTCACAACAGTTTCTCTCTCTTCTGAATAGTAAGGCGGTTGTTAACTTTCGGCAAACAAAATGGAAATGGAAATGGATAAACTGGGATGTAATGAGTTGATCTTATTTTACTTAAGCCGCCGTTTTTAACCGTTTTCAAGAAAAACAGTTTTTTCTGGGCTATCAAGCTATTACGAAAGACGAGATGTTTTTAGTTTAGCTGATTGGATGTTCAAAGAAAGAAAGGCTTTCTTCGGTTGTCAACCAAGTTGAAAAACAAATTTGGTGCTGTTGATATTTGCACAAGTTACATGAAACTCTTAGAAGAAAAAAACGCGTCTTTTTTGCAATTATTTATCAAACAAAGAACGAAAATTATGGAATTATTATCCCGTTTCTTACTGATGAAGTTGTTTTAGAAATCAAAGCCCACTGTGTCGACCAGCGGCCGAATTCTAACTTTCGCTATCGCTAAAATATCCCTAAATGCGAAAGCCAACATTTTATCCGCATTTTTGGCTAACTGTAGTATTTTAGTCAAAATTTGCTTGCATTTTAATGGTGGTAAATAGTCCATTTTAATGGTGATAAATAGTGAAAATGGAAGTATGTTATAGAAAAAAATACCAGGCTCCATTTGGATTACATTTCATCTCCTGTAGCACAGCTATGATACAAAGACACTCGCGCCGATTCGCAAAGACTATTGATGAGCAGCCTTCGCAAAAAGGCAAATCCTTGAGAGAATCTACGGATTGCAATTTCGAAATTTTTTGCTCAAGGTGAATAGAGCTTTGAACATTCTTTTCGTAGATTTTCGTAAAATTTCAGGAAGTTACTAGCGGTTTTTAGTAAATGTCTTACAATGCAGCATTTGCATTCTGAATATAAATAATATCGGTGGACAATTTGGGAAAAATCTTAAATAAAAAGGAAGAGCTTTATGAAGACTAACTGCTTTAGGAATCTCTCTTCAAGGCATATCTGCGAGACATGTAGTAAATATCTTCTGTTTTTTAATTAAGGGACTTCCATAAAATTTTTTGGTTTTTTTAATCCATAGATAAGACCATTTATGTACATATGACCATACTTATTTCATTTATGTAGCTCAACCCTCTCCGGGTTGAGTATGGTAAGAAAATAACTTGTATCAAAACCAAGCTATTTGGACAATATTTTCGAGAACTACCTAAACACACATACTCATCATTCGAATATAAAAAGTCTGTTTTACGAAAGCCAAGTCATGTTTTTACATTTCATTTACTGACTTTACACTTTTTTTAACGGTTTCCATTATTCTACATTAAAATAATGCTATATTTTAGATGCTATTAAATTCGCACAGAACAAGTAATCATTTGACCTAATATGCATTGGTACGCTTTTCTGACATCTAGCTAGAATTATGCCGGCCCCAGTATCTTCATCATCAAGTTTGAATCCATCAGCCTACCAAACTTTTCATCCTTTGCTGATCATGGGGATTGCCGCTTTAGAAGAGTGACCTTCTGGAATTCCAAACTTATACCATTGTGTCTGTGAATTAAACAGTTGAATAATACTTTTAAAAGACTCCTGAAAACTTTAAAACTTTCCTCTAGCCTTTTATAGTACAAGCATTTTATCAACTTCACTAATCCATTGAAAGGGTACATCGATCAATTTTTGAAGTGAAACTGCTTTAGCGGCGGTCGGTTGGTTGGGAGTGAATTGGCAAATTCAACGGAAATTGCACTCGGAAATGGTGCAACGGAAATGGTTGGGGGGAAACAAGTGCTTCTTGAGTGTATGCACATGGATAGATAAAGAAAAGGATAAAGGCAAAGGTAAAAATAAAAACAAAAACAAGGATGGGTAAAGGTAAAGGCAAAAAATGAGGATCAAGGTAAACTTAAACACTTTATTTTATAACGGCAAATGTTTCCCCTTCACTCTTGCGTGGATGAAGAAAATGATAAATATATAAGTAAATACAAAGATAAATATAAAGTAAAAGATGAGGATGAGGATACCGATATAAGTAAAGATAAAGATAGAGGAAGACAGATCAAAATAAAGGTAATTATAGAGAAAAGGATATAGATGGAGACACAGAGACTCAATCTCTGAAATATTATGGGATTTTGGAGATTTTTGGGATTCTCGGGACTTATCGATATAATAATCACTATTTGTATTGCTTTTGTTATAGATATTTTTGTCGATTTTATTATCGATTTGGTTATCGAAATTTTTATCGATATTGTTATCGATTTTGCTACCAATATCTTCGGAACAAATCGATATAATAATCTATATTTTTATCGGTTTTGTTATCGATATTTTTATCGATTTTGTAATCGATATTTTTATCGACTTTGTTATCGATATTGTTATTGGTTTTGTGGTCGATATTGTTGTAGATTTTGTTATCGATATTTTTATCGAACTTGTTATCGACATTTCTATCGATACCGTTCTCAATTTTTTATCGCTTATTTATCGATTTTGTTATAGTTTATTTATCGATATTTTTATCGATTATTTATCGATTTTGTTATCGAAATTTTTAATGATTTTGTTATCGATATTTTTATCGATTTTGTTATCGATATTTTAATTGATTTTTTAATCGATTTTTGTTATAGATTTTGTTTTCGATATTTTTATCGATTTTCTGATCGATTTTTGTACCAATATTATTATCGATTTTGCTATCGAAATGTTTATCGATTTTTTATCGATATTTTTATTGGTTTTGTTATCGATATTTTGTTGGATGTTACTATCGATTTTGTTATCGATAGAGTATAAAGATATAAATGAAAATAAGGGAAACACAAAAATATACATCTAATTAGATTTAACAGAGATAGAGGTAGGCATCTAGATAGAAAAGAGACAAAAAATATAACCTTAAGCAAGAGCATATCGTCCCGTTTCTGCCTTAACCACGTATCTACAATTTTTGGGAAAACTAATATTACCACTTATGACAGTTGTTTAAGCGTCGCACTATTTGAAAATAGAACAAAGACTTAATGAGGGTGCTCACTACTGTTAGTGGAACCAGAAATATTAAGTAAAAAAATGCGTTTATTGTATCCTAGGGGAAGAAATTAAGCATTTTTTCTTACGCTCTCTAAAATACCTCTATTGCAGATACGAGGTTAAGGCAGAAACGGGACGATATGTTTGTACGTACATATGTATATTGGTTATGAGACAAAATAGATATGTAACGTAAGTTTCACTTCTCCAGTGTGGCCCAGGCGCACTTACTTTTTTTTTATTTCAATGCCAAACATTTTAAATACTAACACCCAATTTCATAAAAG
>NW_023458559.1:27418650-27424676 GCF_013731165.1 Rhagoletis pomonella
ATTTCAATGCCAAACATTTTAAATACTAACACCCAATTTCATAAAAGTAAAGTAGACTTGAACTGCTTTATAGACTAAGAACCGACAAAGGCACGACCTTCACCCATCTGTTTAATGGATGACATTTTTTTCTATGAAATTTAACGGGCTAATAAATATTTTGTGAGTGTGTTGGTTGAAAAGATCCTGGCCAGGATATTTTTAATTAAATATTCAAAAATTATTATTATTTTTTAATTTTGTACTCATTTGTTTTTTGAATATTTAATTAAAAATACCCTGGCCAGGAGTTTTTCAGCCAACCCACTCGCGAAATATTTCCTTACACGTTAAATTTCAGATAAAGTAGATTACATCCAAAATGTCACTTTATAAAGCTTTATAAACCTTTTCTTTATGAATAAGGCCATAAAGACTTTAAAGCAATAAAATTAATACAAAAAGTTCGTTATTCCACATTTCCGTAGTGATAGTACTACATTTCATACAACTTTAACTTTCCCTCAATTCTTAATTGCCTGCATTTCTCGTGACCTACCGCTCAAACCCCTAAACATACAAAACAAAGCAAATATAAAAGTTCAACAATCTCTAGAATGCACTTAAACTGCAGTTAAAGTAAAGACATTCCGCTGTGTATATAAACATGAATGACATTCATGGCTTATCATAATGTTATAAAATCTAATTTTGCCACTAACGAGCAGGTGGAAGGGACTAATTCGCATACTGCATACATTTGTATAAAGTCCAACTGACATTTGTAAGCAAGCAGTCACTTGAGGCACCTCGCAAAAAGCGCAGCATCAGTTTATTTACCTGCCCTTAGCATTGCTGTGGGCTGAAGCGCCCTGAAGTATGCAAGTAAAAAGTATTAAAATGTGCAAGAGGATTGCAAGGCAAAGCACCAGCTTCAATGACTAAACAACAACTGCTTGTAGTGATGGCAGTGATGGGCAAGAACGTATGCAGCACCCAACTGGATAGACAAACAGATAAACGGACCGCGGACCAAACAAGACCAGCATCGAGCAGTTAGACTAGACCGGCAGTCATTTATGTCAGTTATAAGTACAAATATGAAGTTTTTGTACTTGAATACGATTGCGCAGAGAAGAGAGCATACATACAGTGACTCAACCAAGTGACCACGTGTTGATTTTTCATATATATTCTTAATGTTTTTCGAGCTTATTTTTTTTTTTGTTATTTTTGTATAAAAATACCGGCCAAGCTTTAGCCAAAACCATATAAATCACAGTTTCAAATTGTATACAAAATTAAAGAAAATTTAACTAATTTTCATTAAAGTTTCAACTTTTAACACATACAATTTAGCGCATACAATTTTATTCTAATAAAAGGCAAGTTTCAACCGGCTACAAAATCTCGTTGATTTTTGTGAATATATTGAAATTTTTATGAATATTCCTTCCATTTCCTTAAATTTTTTATAAAGTTTGAAACTGCGATTTATATAGTTTTGGTTAAAGCTGGGACAATATTTTTCGTGAAAATTATCAAAAAATATCTAACTCGTAAAACATCATGAATTTTTGAAAAAAAAAACTTGGTCACTTGTTTGAGTCACTGGATGTATGTAGTTATGTAAATGCGAATATATGTATAAAATTATCTGTACTTTCATATGTATGTTCTTCGAACTGAATGCAATTTTCAACTTTTTCCTTGCCACTTATGCAATTATGCCTTTATACTTTTGCTGCTTTTGATTGCTGATGACTGTCGCTCCTAGCTATGCACTACTTTGCCATTTCGCAATGGCAGTGCAGTATGCGCTACCCATCGCTTCGTTCATCAAACGAGCACAGAATGCTGCGCCAAAGATAAAACAAAAAAGCAAATTATAAACCAAACACAAAGTCAGAATAAAAATTCTGCCACAAATGTGAAACAAATGGAAATAAAAATAGCAAAACAAACGAAGCAGACAAAACAAACAGCAGTGCATATTAGTGTTGCAACAATACTTCGCCATGCATTCACTGGTAGACTGCTTGCCACATGCATAGCTGCGAGTTAGCTCTGACTTGCAGGAAGGATGACAGGAAATGCTCACTACACAGCGAGTGATGCTCGCCGACTACAGCGGCTCAATGAGTGGCAATAGCAGGAAAAAACTTATCCTCCATTGCAGCAAAAAAAAGTGGTTAGTAGTGGCTTGTTGTTTTTGTTTGTTCGACATAATTATAATTGAAGTGCAAAGTTGCAATAATGAGCATGTTAGCAGACAACCAAACTAAAGTAGGGAAGACTGCATGGGGCATGTGGGAAGGAAAGTAAAGTAGAGGGTAACGGTTAGTTGGAGGAAAAAAGCAATGGACTCGACTGTCGGAGTACATATATTTATGTATACAAGGGTGCTCCTTAAAATCAAATGAATGAATTTGTTCAGTCTCACCCCCTCCATCGGTAATACCATGGTCAAAGATACCACACATAACTTTTGGTCCCAATTGGACTCGGTTAAGACGTTCTCATAGGGTAATCTGAACTTTGACCCCTGTGCGATACGCCTTAACCCTCTCTAATCGGGACTAAAATTTATGTGTGATATCCTTGACTATAGTACCATCGACGTAGGTATTGAGTCTTAGGAAATTTGTGGAAAATATTTCTTCCTACATTTAAGGACCACCCTAATGTATAAGTATTTAGAAAGCAAAAAATAAAACAAGTAAAATGCAATTCGTGGCAGATGTGTCTGATTGCGAAGATACTAAACCACATAGCCATCGACCAGTCGAATATTCGAGCTTTGTATCATGCCCTGTCTGTCAGCTAGTCGAATAGTTAAGCATTGAAAAGGTTAAAAAGAAAGTCGAATGCAGCATTCGTAAAAAATAGTACAACTAAATAGTTACGTACCTCAGTTTATGTACTTTTTTTTGTAAGTTTTCATACAGCGCAAAAACTTTATAAACTGCCTTTCCGTAATAGCTGCTCGAGCTAAATATGTTTGTTCCCTCCTGTTTTGACATTAGAATTCGATATTTTTCTTTTCTCATTCATTTTTTTACGACGTCTGTTTCCTTAATTGAGGTGATTGACTGCTGCGTGTGGCATAGTTAGCGGCGTTTGAACCAAGTACAAGTTAATAGAACTGCATTGACACAACTTTATAGTGGGAGCGGTATTGTAATCATCATTTTAATGAAGAAAAGGTATTATTTCCATTTTCTTTTGCTCTTGTTGGCCACGTGTAGACTAATGAGTTACAACACAAAAAACGCAATAAAATTATATGTATATAATACATATGTACTTAAAATCACGTGCCCTGTAAGGAAATAGTGTGCCTGAAATCTTTTGAAAACATACATACAAATCCTTATTATTTTTAGAGCACTTTTAAAAAATTTCATACATTTATAAGCCATTTTTTAAATCAATATATTTTCTTCTCTTCTTCTTTTTTATGTAAGTTTTTAAAATACATAAACCTACTAAACCTAAAGTCGCTTCAATTCTGTAAGTATGTATTAATTAACCTTGACTCAAAAATGTATATGCAAGAAGCAATTAAATCGCTTCAATTATACGAAGATTTATTGGAGAAAAAATCAAGTTATCAATAGCCATCTTCCTCGCCGTAGATGGGCAGCTGTGTTAGAATAAGCATTTCATCCAAGAGAGCTGTACACTGCACTTCTCAAGAAATAACTTTGAAGATCGGAAAATTACACTGCTGTATACAAGTCATTACACTAAAGTCGTATTTTCAAGTGGCCAGGATAGATTCGAAAGCTTTGGATGGTCAATGATCAGTCTTCAACCAAGGGTATAAATATAAATTTCTAGCTGGGACCTAATGTACCCAAGATTTCTACGAATTCTATTCAGTTCTATAGTGACGGATCCAAAATTAAAAGCAAAGTAGGAAGGGAAGTGCACTCGAAACTTGAACCGGGATTAAAAAATTCAGTCCGCCTATCGAATCACTGTAGCGTCTTTCAGCCCGAACTTGCGGCTATGCAGGAGACTGCTGAATGCTTAAGGACAGGATTAATCGGTTGAGGCGGTTTTATAAGCTCTGAATTTTGTAACACGGAAACTGTATTGGAGTGCAGCATGTCGTATTGGTGCCAGGACACAGACTTATATCTAGCTATGAGATGGCATTAGAGCTTGTAAGAAAGGGCACTTCCCTTCCACTTTCGCTATCTTGGAAGAGGTTGAGCATACCGCTCGATAACTGCAAGCGCACCATATACGAATTATTCTTCCCAGAAGCAAGATAAAGGTTGATACAACTAGAAACCTGCAACGAGGGAGCTCCTTATGCTGTGTAAAGGGGCATTTTTTTTTGGCTGTGGGTCTGTTGGTTGGTCATATCACCCTAGGAAGGCACACGGAGAAACTAGGGGTGCCGTGCAATAACGTATGCACAAGCTACAGAGACAAGGCGGATCCTGTATCAATAAGGCACTCACTTTTCGAACGTCTCGCACTCCAAACGGTAGACTGAGGTCATTGGTGCTGGAGTGTTTAGAGACATGAGATGACAAGCGAGCATATGGATAGGGCGAGTGCTCGAATCTGTCAACTCCACAAGCTCGTTTGTATAGGAGGGGGTTAATGATATCCCTTGTGCACACCGGCAGCCGCTTTAACCTAACCTAAAGCTACGCTGGAACTCTTACCAAATATCTTGATTCCTCCGTTTATAGGAATAAAAGAATAGGGGTATTCTCCAAATCTTGCAAAGCCATTGCACGTAGCACGGATTGCATGGATTGCATAACTTGTAAACACACAACAACAACTTGTAAACAACAACAACAAAATTCATGGGAAACAACATTTCCTAAAGCTGCAAAATATGTATATATTTTGGAAATTTGTGCTTGTTGTTTTGTTGTTGGAATTGCTAAATATTTCTCTCATTCCTCTCATCTCGCTCACTTAATTTTTGTTTGCTGTCTCTTGCTGTTTTATTTGATACATTATTTCGCCGATCGCCGGATACAAAAAAAATCCATCAATAGCTCCACTGTTTCCTAAACTGTCCATATTTTTTTCCTGAAAAAATATTTCAATAATCAGGAAACTTCATGGATCTATTGACCTCCAGTGCTGAATTTGGAACTATCCGTATAAATATGCCTTGGATACCCTGCCATTTCTAAACACTTTCCCCGATTATCGTTGTGGCTTAAAGATACGTTTCAAAGCTACAGTGCGTGCTCAGGCAGGCAACTTGAGCTGAGGATCTAGGTTAGGTTTTTGATCTAGGCGATTCGCGTCGCGCGATGCAAATGAAATCCTAACTAGCGATAGATCATAGTAATTCAATCGCTAGTAGAAAGTACAGTCATTGCAGACATATTTTAGAGGGCATGTGTAGGTTTAGCTGGGTTACTTAATAAAAAAGTTATAGCCTTACGGCCGACATCGATGGCTCGAAGATGAAAAGAGCAGCTGGCGTTGGTTTCTATATGGAGGACCGTACCTTATTAATGCAGACTCTTTCGAGTGTTCGTAGTCACGGAGAATTCTGCTTGTCTAAAACATTATTATGTTTTATGTCTATGGAAGTTGACTATAAATTGTTAGCAGCCAAGTGCATTAGAACGCAAATAGTTAAATCACGAAGTTTTTCTGAAATTTCGTGCAAGGATAGTTATCAGAGTTTTCTCTATCTCTCTCTCTCTGTTAGGTTCCATTTCTTTTGTCGTGTTAAGCTTTTCCACTTACTTAGCAGAGCTATTGGATATGAAACTGCTGGACCAATACAATTTCTTCATATACGGTAAGTGTCTTAGAGAAGATTGTAATGCAACTTTGGAATAACTTCCACTATTTACCTTGTCAACTTATATATAAACGATGAGATATTTTACCGGCTGACTAGCCTCTGTCTCAACTTGAACTAACTGCCATTTCGTGACATGAGAAAAATGTTCTTGTCCCCAGTTGGCATAAGATTATTGATTCATTTTCTTTGAAAAATTTGGTGTTGAAAGTGTAACTTTTTCTAAATTTTAATGGGATGCAGTTTAGGG
>NW_023458559.1:27424776-27449233 GCF_013731165.1 Rhagoletis pomonella
CTTACGGTAAGTTAAATTAAGTTAAGTCTAGACTAACTGAGCTTTTACTGTTACTCTTACGGGAAGACTTGTGTGGCACGGCTTGGCTGCATTGTAACAATCGCTTATTGCTGCCAGTCTTTACCATCAACCTTGCCCGTCTGTCTGCCATATTGCATGATCGCATTAAAAATGCTTTTAAAATCATAAACACAAATGCAGGCAAAGCAGGCGGAGTCATGGTGGTGGCGGCGACAAAGAAGCAATGACTGCGAAGGCCAGCAAATTTGCTGATAAGCATGAAGATTTTATAAGCGCATAGAGAAATGATTTTTATGCGTGAAATTATGTGATTTTGACAGCATATACATACATAGTAGGAGTGAAAGGGGAGACGTTGGATTTGCATCATTCAAGGCAAGTGTAAAATTTAGATGTGCGATATTTAATATTTAATATCGACTGCTGAGTGGAAGATCGACCAATCTTGGCAGCCAGCTCGAAAACACTCTATCTCAAAAAATTTTTCCAGAACGCCTTATTTTAGAACTCGTTTCAAAAACGCCCTATATCAGCCGCCGATTCAAAAACGCCCTATATCAGCACATTTTCAATACATTTTGAATTGAGATAGGGCGCTTTTTGAACCGAATTCCGAGATAGGGTGTTTTCAATAAAATTTTGAAATAGGGCGTTCTTGTAAATATTTTTGAGATAGGGCATTTTCGAAATGGCTGCCGAGATAGGTCGATCTTCCACTCAGCAGTCGATGTTTAATAGCAATTCGAAAAGTGAGAGAAGGGCTATCTAAGGCTCTCAGGGTTTCGTAAGCTTTGAGCCACCAATCCCTTACCTAACCGGCAATTAATCCTCAATTATCACTGATAGAGCGTTTATCTCAAAGGGGAATAATAGGGGAGCAAGCTTAAGAAAAATAATAGGAGAAATAACTTGATGAATCAAATTAAAATATTGGTGATGTACTGTGGAACGATTTTCCGTCATCCCCTGTCAAATTTAGTTTGGAGACAAACCAGTTTCGGCGTTGTGCCGTCTTCAGTGTCTTTTGTCGAAAACTAGAGAATATTGACCTTCGTGAGAGTCTTTACTCACAACATTTGAATACATGCTAACATTTGTTTTATTACCTCTTTCCTAAGTGATTTTTATTTATTTCATCAGAACGACGAGTACGTTTCACTTCTAGGATGAAAAGCATACTGTACGGAGCCTATATTACAGTATAACAATGGGTCTATGGTGGTCTTCCATCGCTGTACTAGGGCTGCTACGATAATCAAACCTAACCAATATTCGAAAAAAAGAGCAGTGATATTTCCATAAAGTTTTTAAGATAAACAGGAATACGAAAGACAAAAACTCGTCTTGCGACCTAATTTTTTAAAGCAACCCACTTTTTAGAAAAGGCAGCTCTGTATATAGAGTTTTTCCGCTTTGAACTGACGTTTAACTGAGCGCTTTCCAAGTCTTGTCAATGTCACCCGAGTCGGAAGTCTTTGGTTATATCACTGTCACCAGTTGAACTAGTATGGTCAGTACTACAATAGTCGCTAGAGTAACCAGCATTACCAGCCTAACCAATGTAAATGTATCCGTTGTCACTTAAACGGAAGTCATCGGCCGTACCAATTTTATTAGTGTCCCTACAACAACAGTGCTGCTAACGTCATTTGTGTCGCCAATTTTAGAAATAATACTCTGTATTGCGATTCGGAATTCAATGCCCTTCCAAAGGAGAGATGGAAAGTTCATAGTGCCAATTATTGGAATCCGAATGATTTGCTTTTCGAATCGCAATACAGAGTAGATCCGCTGGTATTATTTTCTTCTCATCGGTCGTTAAATTAGCTGACCGAGTGAAATAGAACGCTTGATACTATTGTGATCCACTCTGTTTACTAATTTCAATTCTTACAATTTTCTTAAACGGGGTGTCTAAGCATCAAATCATGCCATGCCAAAATTTCACTGGATTTTTTTTTACATTTTTCAGTTTATAAACCTTTTTTAAAGCTACTTTATTTTTATGAATAAGGCCATAATTGTTTTCAACGCAATTTAAATTCAAATTGATACCTTTAACATAATAAACATTTATGATTTTAATTGTAACTTAACTCACTGTTAAATGTAATCTCTTACACATCATTTAATTGACGATTCCAGCATAAATGAAAATCGAAGCATACATTAAGGTGTACAACCATTCCAATGCACAAAATACCTATACATTTTTCATGAAGGCATAAGTGCTTAGAAAATTTTTTTTTGCTTTCTATAAGAATATCCTTACAAATACATACATATGTACATATATATAATTGTCATTTGAGGCCATTACGGATTTAATTCGACAAAAATTTATTATGTGCTTTGCAGCAGTTTGACGAACTAAATATTTTAATTACTAGATGTTTTTTTTATATTTTAAAATAAGGCTGAGTGCTATAAAGCGTGCGTGTTGCATGTGTTTGTAATTTTTTCTTTTACTTGAGCTAGTAAAATGCCGTCAACATTATATTTATTACTCCCTACACATCTCCTACTTTTTTCGGTCACGTCACAATAGCCAGTCACTGCCAGCGCTGCATTCTACTTTTTTTTCATTTTTTTTCTAGCAAAAACATTACGCTTTACCCTCTTTTATTTTTACTTGCCACTGATACTCTTTGACTTTACTCATAAATTTTCGCTTTATTACACTCTCAGCTTTCTTTTTATTACTTGGCCTCATCCACGCGACGCCGGCCTTGTAGCGCCAACTTTTTGACATACAACGCATTTATCCACAACTTTGTCTATAGTCGCTTCCTTTTGCTCGCATTCTCTTTCTCTCACTTCTCGCTTTTCATTTGCAAGCTTTAAACATTTCATTTTATGCATGTGGTTTCATGTCACCTTCAATCTCATTATTATCGATTTTGCTTAAATTAACAGAATAAATGAGCTGCGCTAAGAAAATGGCGGGCGATTTGCCATTTGCTTATCGTCTCGTTTACCTTCGGGTAGATAAACTGGAATTTATTTTTATTTTTCCTGCTATAGCTGAGTATTTTTATCTTCCAGTTGTCGCAATTTATTTAAATGTTTAATCATTCGAGGTTGAAGTGCTGTTGCAAGCAAAAAAAAAATAGCTTAGCGGCTGTATTAGTAATAGCGTTACGCCCTCCTGGTTCGGAAGAGATCTTCTGCTATTATTTTTATACCCGAGCGCACTTGTGCACAAGGGTATTATAACTTTGTTCACATAACGGTTGTTTGTAACAGGCAAAACGAATCGAGATAGATATAGACAAATGTATACATAAATGATCAGAATGAAAAGAGAAATCGATTAAGCGGTGACTGTCTGTCCGTCCGTCCGTCCGTCTGTGCACACGGTAACTCGAGTAAAAATTGAGATATCTTAACGAAACTTCGTACATGCACTTCTTTTGGGCGTAGGACGGATGGTATTGAAAATGGGCGAAATCGGACAATAACCACGCCTACCTCCCATATAACGGTAATTTTCAGAAATACGAAAACTGCGATATTTTAGTAACTACTGAAGATAATTCACTCAAAATTGACATTTAGAATAACTTTTAGACGAGAAATAAGAATATTAAAAATTTTTGAAAAACGGGCGTAGCCACGCCCACTTATAGTTACATGTGTATATTTTGGTAACCGCTGCACCAATTTCTTCCAAACTTGGCACAGTTATTGACCCTGGTACAGCATACCAAATGGCCGAAAATTTTTAAAATCGGTCAATAACCACGCCCACATCCCATATAACGGTATTTTCGAGAAATACGAAATCCTCGATAAATCAGTAAATATTAAAGCTAACTTATTCAAAATTGATTGTTGCAACAATTCTTTATCAGGAAATACGCTTATCATAAAATTTTATAAAATGGGCGTGGCACCGCCCACTTATGATCACATATATGTATATCGTTAACCGTTTTAGCAATTTGTACCAAACTCGGTATGGTTATTGTGCTTGCCACATAAAAGCGAACCGTTGAAAATTATTGAAATCGGACTAAAATTACGGCCGCTTTTCATATAACGGTAAATTTCAGAAATGCTTAAAATTTCAATATTTCGAAATTTAAGGCTGCTAGTTTACTTAATATTTATACACCCGCTTATCATGTAGCGGTAGCTTTCGGAAAGGTGGAAAACATATATTTAATACTTGCGCCGGGTATTTAATGTTCGGCTCCGCCCGAACTTAGACTTTCTTACTTGTTTTTTTTTTTAAATTTATAAGCTTGCTGATGATGGCATATTTTTCCAAGTCAGTGTCAGCTATTTACTGTGGCTTAGAACACTTAGAATGTAGGTGGATGGTAATAATTCACAAGTGGTTACTATGATATAAGACACATTAGTCTGTTGGAAATTGCAAACATTTTGTTAGACAAAGGAAACAATACGAGTATGGAGCTTATTCAATTTAAATGGATTGAGATCATACTGGCGTGCAAGGTTCAGTTTTCAAGGGAGCTATTCTGAATATCTAATATCTGCTATGAACAAAACTTATTTTTATGTGAATTAAAATGCGCAAACCCTCGAAAAGATATTTTCAAAAATCAACGGAATTTCTCAAAATTTTCAAACTTTTTTCAACAATTTTCACGTTGTTGTGCTAAAATTCAATAGGCTAAAATTCTAAACCTCTTTGAATTTGGCTGGACAACTTTTTCTCAAAGCAAAAATTCCTATCGGATAATTTGCCGTTAATTAACCGTGAAAAGGATAATTTTGCCGCAGACATATTTTAAAAAATATCGTGTGCCCTGCCAACTTACACGGAATTTATTATTTTCATGGATAATTTACGGATAATTAACGGCAAATTATGCGATAGGTATTTTTTCTTTGAGAAAAAGTTGTCCTGCCAACTTAAGAGAGGCAAATTCTAGATGCTCTGAATAGTTTTTTTTTTAATTTTTTAAATTTCGTAGAATTGTGCATACAATTTTTAGCTTTAATTTATATGGTTTACACTATAGACCCTACTATATTTTTGTAAAAAATTAACGAAAAGAATTTATCACGTATCTACAATAATGTGAATATTGTAAAAAATAAACGTGTGCTATTTTCGTGAGCGCCACTGTATATTTCCTTAACTAAGAACTTAATGATATAAATACTCCGATAACATTTATCGATACTTCTTATCAAACAGATAGGTTAGATTAGCTGGTTGGTCACTACGTGGCTTCACAGAGACCTTTGATATTCATCGCGTTACCAGATAAACTACGACCACATTCGACAGCTAATCACTGAGAACTAACAGGAACGTTTTGAGGAACATCGCAGTCGTCTTGGCCAACAAGAAAACCTTGCTGTATTCTATCATGGCAGCGGCTTCCAGACCTCCTCCTTGGAATTTACTTCGCAGTTTGCTGAGGGCAGGACAGTTACGTAGGATATGATCCACTGTCTCCTCTGTGCTCCTACAGATCCTATCACAAGTCAGAGCCAGTTTTAAGGCGAGCGGTGCTAGAAGGTTATGTTCCGCTAGCACATCTACCAGTAGCCTAGCGTCCTCTCTCTTGAGGGATAGGAGAAATTTCGTGAGCTTTGCACATATCACAAGTTTTGGACGTAATCCTCGATACTTTGGAACCCAGCGTTTTAGTCCACACCTTCATAGTTTCCGACAGAGCACCTTCTTTGGCAAGCTTGTCGGCCTCCTCGTTGTCCGAGACACCGGTGTGCCAGAGAGATGGTCGTCAGCACCAGTATGTAGCAAAGCTAGGGCGAGATCCACGCGGAAAATTTCCGCCCTACGCTTTGCTCTAGCTTCGACCCGTCAGTGTAGACATTTACCGAGCCTGAACTCCTCATGCCGTCACGCCAACCTTCAACCGCTATCATGGCATATCCGGGATCATGTAGTAAATCCGTCCGAAAAAAGTTGACGTTATACTACTGTGCTGATAGGACGTGCCTATAAACTCGCCCGTAGCTAAAATCAGGCGGCAGTTATTATAAGACAATACTCAGTAAATATTTTATTCGATAGATACTCTTAGACGAATTTATCAGTTTAGTTATCGATATAGTATGTACGTTCGTCTTTGTTGAAATAATTTATCACTGAATGTGATTTAGTGTTGGTTTTAATCGATTTTTTTTTTCAAAATACTAAATATTAAGCTTTGTTGGTTAAGATGATTTTTCGATGAAGTTATCGATTTTATGTCGGTTGAGTTATCGACGAAACTTACGTTTGTCAAAACACCTTTATTTCTATTATTGTGTACATCAATATTATTATCGAGGATCTTTTCGATATCGTTATAGGCATTTATCTAAATATTTGTATTCATTGAAAATATTGTATCTTACACCTTATTCTAGCAAAGTCACAAACCTAAACGCATCACTATAGTGATTTATACCGCGCTTAAAAGTATGCGCCTAAAACAATTGTGCCGCTACAAACACAATTTTTTATTAATTTTGTTGTATATAGCATTTAAAATGTAATTTTTGTGGAGTATTTCATGCACTGCAGAAATCACGATAGTGGCGCGCTGAATTTTGAGAAATTTTCGGAAAAGGGATGTTATTTTACACAATTTATAATGTTATTGGCATTGCTACAGAACAGTTTATGGACAAAAATATGAAAATCGGATACCATTACGAATAAGTTGATGTTATTTCAGTGGCATATTTTTAGGCGAGATATTGTTATGGATATCAGTAGCAGTAGTGTTACTAACTTCGTTATGGATATCGTCTTCGATATCGTTATTGTTTTGTGGAGCCCGAATTCATTGAACCCAAACAAGTTCAGCATCAGATACCTGGCTTAATATATTATGACGATTTTCAAAAATTTTCCCTGTCATCCATCTTGTAATTTTTGCTGCAAAACTGAACTTGACATAGACAACGAATTCCCAAGTGTGTGCTGCATCTTCCTTAATCAATCTCAAATTGCCTTTTTTTCTAGTTGAACATCTTTTCGTCGTCGAAAATGCATACAGACATTTTTCAAGGGTGAACATTCTCCTTTGGCTCACACTCAGTCACATACTACGTTTATACGCACAGAATAATCGACTTAATTGAAAGCGCATTGACACCGTACACATCGCTCTAGTGTTTATACTTACGGCTTTATATCGGCATCAAAGTAACCGTCTTCAAAAGCAAACGAAATAAGCTGTTTTCATTTGACATTTTTTAAGTTAACATAATGGAAAGTGATAAAAATCTAGTTTTATTCGGCATTATAAAATCGTGGCAAAGAAAAAGAACGCTTATTATTAATCAGCTTTTAAATACTGATGCGATTATTTGGAATTTGAGCGGAACAGCTGATCTCCAATTCGCTTTGAGTGAGAGCGGTGTTTATACACTCTTTCTAACTGCCTGGAGAAATAAACTACCGATTTGAAATGGAGTGTGAGCCAAAACACTTCGCTCTTTCAAAGCGAATTGAAATTCAGTTTATACATATGTTTTGAATCGCGGCGAAATGAATTAAAGCGACTTTTGCATGAGTATAAACGTAGTAATAGATAAATTACGTCTCGCTCTTCAAATCTTGTTAGCGAATGTAATATATAACATAATATAATTTGTAGGTAATAGATATAGAATTAGTGGATATACGACCAAAAACGACAAGAGTGGAATAACACTACAATCATGACTAATACATACAAGCTTGCGCAGCCATCAAAGAAAATACACTGAGAATAATTATACCCGAGCGCACTTGTACACAAGGGTATTATAACTTTGTTCACATAACGGTTGTTTGTAACAGGCAAAACGAATCGAGATAAATATAGACAAATGTATACTTAAATGATCAGAATGAAAAGAGAAATCGATTAAGCGGTGACTGTCTGTCCGTCCGTCCGTCCGTCCGTCTGTGCACACGATAACTCGAGTAAAAATTGAGATATCGTAACGAAACCTGGTACGTGGACTTTTTCTGGGCGTAGGACGGATGGTATTGAAAATGGGCGAAATCGGACAATAACCACGCCTACCTCCCGGTAAATTTCATAAATGCGAAAACTGCGATATTTTAGTAACTACTGAAGATAATTCACTCAAAATTGATATTTACAATGAGTTTTAGACGCAAAATAAGAATATTAAAAAAATTGGCAAATGGGCGTAGCCACGCCCACTTATGGTTACATGTGTATATCTTGGTAACCGCTGCACCAATTTCTTCCAAACTTGGCACAGTTGTTGGTCCTGGTACAGGATACCAAATGGCCGAAAATTTTTAAAATCGGACAATAACCACGCCCACATCCCATATAACGGTAATTTAGAAAAATACGAAATCTTCGATAAATCAGTAAATATTAAAGCTAATTTGTTCAAAATTGATGTTTGGAACAATTCTTTACCAGGAAATACGTTTATGATAAAATTTTGGAAAATGGGGGTGGCACCGCCCACTTATGATCACATATATGTATCTCGGTAACCGTTCTACCAATATGTACCAAACTACCTACTATGTACGGTTATTGTGCTTGCCACATAGAAGCAAAACTTTGAAAATTATTGAAATGTCCGAAATTTCAATATTTCGAAATTTAAGGACGCTAGTTTACTTAAAATTTATACACCCCGGCTTATCATGTAGCGGTAGCTTTCGGAAAGGTGGAAAACGTATATTTAATACTTGCACCGGGTATTTAAGGTTCGGCTCCGCCCGAACTTAGACTTTCTTACTTGTTTTATATTACGACAGATACATAAACATCCCTCTGAAAATTCTACCAGATCACCTTTTTGGTACTGACAGGGTCTCAGGCAGAGGTTAGGGTACGCCCGCATAACAATTTCAGTAGTATTTGTGGAGATGTGAATGTTTCGCACTTCGGTAAATGTGCTTAAGATTTCTTGATTACCATCTACATGAATACTTGGACTTAGGCAGTTTAAAAATACTTTCATAAAGACGCTCTTGGAACTGTTTGGATCTAAAAAAAGGGGTTGGTTCAAGGAAATGTTGGGATAGATCTATGCAAATTTTCTTTAAGGCCTCTATGCACAGAGTGCAGTTTAATTAAGAATCGACAGGA
Source organism: Rhagoletis pomonella (assembly GCF_013731165.1). Classification (NCBI taxonomy): domain Eukaryota; kingdom Metazoa; phylum Arthropoda; class Insecta; order Diptera; family Tephritidae; genus Rhagoletis; species Rhagoletis pomonella. Next base: position 27,433,863 of record NW_023458559.1, read on the forward strand.
TGTCTAATGTTGTAAGTGGATAATGCTACAAAAAGGTTTTTCTAAGAAGAGTGATCAGAGAGCTGTAACTACAGTAAAATACAAAAAATTCTACTTGCATTAAGAGAATTATATAATTGGAATATGTATCACAATATGGGTGGCAAGCCAAAGGGGTTTAATAAGGTTTCAGTGAGAAAATATTTTGGAGAAGGTTGGCACCTGATTTAAAAATCGAATTTAAATTAATTATACTGAAATCAAAGTGTCAAAAGTGTTTAGAAGTATTAAGCTTGAATGTGTAGAATCTTCTGAGTTATTAGAAGAGGGTTACCACCTATTAATTTCAATGAAATATTAATCAATCAAAGTGGTTTTAAAAGGACTTAATTTCTAAACTACATGTTAGGGGGTTGGCACCAGTTTCAATCTATACATATTTGAATTCAGGGTATAAGTTAACTTAAAATGTATCGCAAGAGAGAGGTTTAAGAAAGTTTTAGTTTAAACATATTTTGAAGATGGTTAAAAAAAATTAAAATCTCCTGTTTTTGGCACAGTTTAAGTATGTTGACTTTTATTGAAATGAATTACACCTAATGTAGAACGCAGAAATTTCATACATTCAGCAAAGCGTGTGATGCCGATAAGTATACAATATTTTAATGATTTTTTGAAGCTGTTAAACTCACTAAAAACAAAAACCATTATACTTATTATGAAATATGTGCCCAAAAATAAACATTTGGAGAAGATAATATTCTGTAAGCTTGTATCTAACTTAAACACACGTGATACAATAATAAAATACCTTCATACATATACATATATGCTCTTAATAAAGGCACTATAATTGAGTCATCAGCGCATAAAATTCAATCAAGCAAAATAATAGCTTTGTTGCTCAACCTATTCGCGTATGTTTGTGTGTGTGTATGTGTGCGTGCGATGACCACCCTGCAGCAAATCAAACTGGTTCAGAACTTGCGCTGAGCTAGCCTGAAAAGGGACGGTACTGGTTCTTCATCTATCCCAACTCAATGCTTGCAACTGTCTTTTTATACCCGAGCGCACTTGTGCACAAGGGTATATTAATTTTGTTCACATAACGGTTGTTTGTAACAGCCAAAACGAATCGAGATAGATATAGACAAATGTATACATAAATGATCAGGATGAAAAAAGAAATCGATTAAGCCATGTCTGTCTGTCCGTCCGTCTGTCCGTCTGTCCGTCTGTCCGTGTACACGATAACTCGAGCAACAATTGAGATATCTCAACGAAATTTGGTATGTAGGTTTCCCTTAATCCAAGGTAGGTTGGTATTGAAAATGGGCGAAATCGGACTTTAACCACGCCCACTTCCCATATAACGGTAATTTCCAGAAATACGAAAACTGCGATATTTTAGTAACTACTGGAGATTATTCACTCAAAATTGATATTTATAATAAGTTTTAGACGAAAAATAAGAATATTACAAAATTTTGGCAAATGGGCGTAGCCACGCCCACTTATGGTTACATGTGTATATCTTGGTAACCGCTACACCAATTTCTTCCAAACTTGGCACAGTTGTTGGCCTTCGCATAACATACCAAATGGCCGAAAATTTTTAAAATCGCTCAATAACCACGCCTACCTCCCATATAACGGTTATTTTCAGAAATACGAAAACTGCGATATTTTAGTAACTACTGGAGATTATTCACTCAAAATTGATATTTATAATAAGTTTTAGACGAAAAATAAGAATATTACAAAATTTTGGCAAATCGGCGTAGCCACGCCCACTTATGGTTACATGTGTATATCTTGGTAACCGCTACACCAATTTCTTCCAAACTTGGCACAGTTGTTGGTCCTGGTACAACATACCAAATGGCCGAAAATTTCTAAAATCGGACAATAACCACGCCCACATCCCATATAACGGTAATTTCGAGAAATATAAAATCTTCGATAAATCAGTAAATATTGAAGCTAATTTATTCAAAATTGATGGTTGCAACAATTCTTTACCAAGAAATACGTTTATGACAAAATTTTGGAAAATGGGCGTAGCACCGCCAACTTGTGATATGTATCTCGCTAGCCGTTCTAGCAATTTGTACCAAGCTCGGTATGGTTATTGTGCTTGCCACATAAAAGCAAACCGTTGAAAATTGTTGAAATCGGACTAAAATTGAGGCCGCTTTTCATATAACGGTAAATTTCAAAAATGCTTGAAATTTCAATATTTCGAAATTTAAGGACGCTAATTTACTTAAAATGTATACACCCCGGCTTATCATGTAGCGGTAGCTTTCGGAAAGGTGGAAAACATATATTTAATACTTGCGCCGGGTATTTAATGTTCGGCTCCGCCCGAACTTAGACTTTCTTACTTGTTTAACATGGCGATGTCCTACGAAGTGACAATTGTCGCCCTCTGCAGAACTTTTGAACTTGTTCTGAGCTGACTCTGGCTTAGATGGTTCTGAAACAGTTCATATAACAACAGTTCTTGGATAGTTCAAAAAGGGTCATCTCCGGGCTAGAAAAAATGTGGTTAGTTTTCAGCTGGTTCTAATAAGTATAGTATAGAGCCTTTTCTGTAAATAAGCACGCATACAATTTTGTAAATAAAAATACTTCATTATATGTTTCAAGAGCTATTTGTTTTAAACTAATTTACTTTTTGACGCAAACTGTGCTTAAAATTTAGGAATATAAAGTATCAATTATTCCTTTACTTTCTAAAACCGTTATTCTTAAAAATAATTTATATTTTTTACGTATAATGGGTATTTCTGGGATCCCTATAATTAAAAATCTGAATTAAGTCGTGTCAAAAAATGAGAAAAACGGTGATATATTGAATGATTATTTGTGATAACTCAGCGTTAAATTGCATTAAATTTATTGAAATGAAATACATAGACTTTCCGGCATCTCATAAGAAATATAGAATTTTGAATATTCACAATAGTTTTCATGCTAAATATTTTTCGTAAATTTTTTATTTAAGAATGGCTCATAAGTATTATAACATAAACAAATAAATTCACGTTTCTAACTGTGTTGGAAATTTAGTAGAATTTTAGAAACTGTTATAAAACCTTCAATATTTTAAATCAGAGTTTATAAGTATGCAGTTCTATAGCCCATTAAATTTTAGTATAATTAATCGCGCTGATTTTTTATAACTCTTTTTACGCACGCTCTTGAAGGCATTCTCCTATTTAAATATTTTCGTTTAAGATGCAAGATTACACTTTACTACACTAAAATTTTATGGGCTACAAAACAGAATACTCGAAATATTTATAAAAAATATCTGATTAAAAATTTGAAATTTTGAAGACAGTTTTTAGAGTTCTATAAGTTTGCAGCACAGTTAGGAATTTGAATTTAAATGGTTTATGGAGTATGAGACATAGTACTTAAATAAAAACTAAACGAAAAATATTTAAAATGAAGAACATTGGAAATTAAAAAAAAATCAATACATTTACGTATTGTACATTATCGTTCATATCAATAGCACTCCCATTTCAAAGTAAGATTGTTTACCACTTTTACTAATTTTTTTACATCTGATTAAAAGGTCAAATATTTTGACGAAAAATCGTTAAATTTAACTTTGTTTTGTATAAAGTTTTAAAACACGGTTTATATGATTTTATTCGTATCTTGTACGTATAAAAATGACATTAATGTACCAATAACGACTTTTTTGGAAATATTTGAGCAGTTGCCCCATAAACTATGTAGAGAATTACAAATTAAATAAACGAAAACAGTTTGTTATTACTTTTAGGGTCTAAGAAAATCGAAAAAATATAGTATATTACATTTGGGCATCTTTTGTCAGCTTTCTCATGACCAGGATGAGTAACATTGATGACAGCGCAACTAGCAACATATGAGTTTCAACCGTCCAACTCTGCATCCCTTTTTCAGTAGGTCAGAGACAGTTCTGAAATTTGTAGGGCGGAACTAGCGCTTTGCCAGACTGTCCCTAAATTTTACTGCAGGGCAACCACAAAACCAATAATAATAATTTTCAATAATACACAGGAATACAAATGCAATTAAGATTACAATCGTGCGCGCGAACGCAAGAGTGCCAAAGCAACAACGATAACGACGACGACAACAACAAGAACAAGAACAGCAAAATCAAATAAAATATATTTTATCTGTGTTTGTTTAGCTGTAATTGTTTTTGAATACATGAAAGCGTGGGTGTTCTTGCTTGTGCTGCTGATCTTAGCTGTAGATAAAGTTGGCGGCGCGCTCGCTCACACCAAACGAAAAATTTATCGCTACTACTAATGGGAATAAATGCGAATGCGGTTCAATGCGCGCGAACGCCTTTAGCGGCAGCAGCAGGACACTTGTCTTTTGTAGCTTATGTATAAGTTAAAGAAAGCTGGCCACAGCGCACGCAAATATGTATCTGTGTACATGCGCACTTCCCTGCAGGAAATGTGTCTAACTAAAAGCTATCTTTATGTTGATTATAAAGGAGCTAAAATTCACTTATTATCTGTATATTTTCTTTGACGAAAGCTACCCTGTAGTCAAATGTACTAGTTGTAAACTACCTCACAACTAGTATGACCCGCATGCCCAACTAGTCAGCCAACTATCTTTTTTCCATGCAATCAACTGGTATTTTTAACATGGGGATGTCCTACGAGATGGCAATTGTCAGATTTCGGTCAGAAATATACCAGTTGACAGTAGACAGAAAAATACTAGTCCAATTATGGACCAAAACCACTACTTTGAAAGTCAAAAAATAAATTGAATTCATACAATGAATATACAATAAAAAACTTTAGATTAAGTACACTTCAATACATTACACATTTTTATGTAGCAGCCTTAGATTTGCCAAGCAGTTATTAAATATTCTTAATTTTTGTATATAGATCGGCTTGTTGATTGATGATATAAATTTATCAAATAATTATATTAATCGTGTAATTAAAAAAAAGTCAAAAATAATTGAAAATTATCAAAAATAACCAAATAATGATGTAATTAAAATTAATGATTTAATTAACATTTTTTTAATGAATTAATTATTAATCATTAAAAAGGTGGTAATAGCGGTGTTTAATCATTAAACGGTTATCCAAAAACATGCTTTAATCAATAATCATTATGAATATTAATCATTTTTTAACAGGACTGGTATAATTGAATACGTATTCTATTTAATGGTTTACAATATACCCAAATAAAAGTTATTATATTTTGTGTAATTTATAGCATTAAACTGTCGAAGTCAAATAAAAGAGGACATGAATAAATCGTTTTGTACTTGCTACAAGTCTGGTTATTTTCGAACTAGTTCGGTTTCAGTCAGGGAATTCTAGTTGTAAACTAGTATCTTTCCTGACTAGTTTGGGATTTCACTGCAGGGTAACTATATTTGTATGGCGATGGCCGCGAAATAGTCAAGGCTGGTTACCTCTGCATTTGATGTAACTAACATGTAACTAGCCAATTTTGGACATAAAATATCAATAGGAAAAACAAAATATTTTTTTTATATTTTTTTATTTTTATTTACTTTATTTATTTTATTACATTTCATATTTGTTTACATATTCTCCTGTAGGTAGTCCCATATTCGAACTCCGTCAGACATAACTTCAAAATAGAGCTCTCGATTTTGTTCGCACATTTTCAAACAGCCCGGGTATATGAGCAGCGAGTACTCGCACACTTGTTCAATGCTCATTACTCGAAATTTTTCGAGCATGAGCTCGAGCAATTCGAGTTTTTTCGAGTAATTTGAGCAATGTTTTTTTTTATTATATTGACATTTTTGGTAGCAACTTTTTAAATTTTTCAAATTATTGATATATAATGCAAAGATTGATACATTGGTATTTAATAATATAATTTATTTAACGTGAATTAGAAGGCAGCTGCTGACAAATACAATTTACAAATTTTCTTTTGTTTATGAAATTGTTTAAAAACTCGAAAATTTTGAACAAACATTTGAGCAGTTGAGCAATGAACGAGTTTCGAGCGAGTATCGAGCTACTCGCGTTGCTCGATACCCGGGTATCTAGAGCTCTACTTCAAAATGATAATATGAAATTTCGATCTCCCTTTTATTTGTACTCAATTCGAAAAAGTATTTGCGAAGTGCAGGATATTTAAATAGAAACGCGTTTAAAGAAAACAATCTCGAGCTTTGCTCCAGCATTATTTGTCCACTTGTTTCAAGTTAGCTTTTTGTAGCTAACCACAAGTTATATTTTTTATAGAAATCCCACAAAAAAGCTACCTACAAGTAGATTATTTTTTATCAATTGATAATAATTTTTTCTGCAGGGTTGTTTGTATTTGCATGTGTATTGGTGTCACTTTGGCACCTGCGAGAATTGCAATTGTCATACTTTTGAGTGACAGCGCGCAAACAATTATAAATTACAATTAATTCAATTACAAATGTGGACAGACAAACACAATGCTGACAAATATGTATTTTGTAATGAAATGACAATAATAATACCAGCAGCAACAAAAGCAAACAAAATTAATTGTCCCATAGCTGTTGTATGTAATAAAAAATAATTATGGCATCATTAGAAAATTTAATTGTACAACACTGCCGTAGTGGCGGCTAACCTTTACCCAGCCAGCCACTACATTCCAGATTTTGCCATTTTTTCCCTTCAAAAAAAAAAATGTTTCCTATTATAGATACAATATACAAAACTTAGTTTTCCAAGTAGAATTTTGCAGAAAAGTCGAATGAACTGCGTGATAAACTTGACTTAAGAAGCATATTAAAAAACTGTCAAAAATTTTTAATCACCCTAATCGAAGAACTTTTGAAACGATTACCTCAGTCAATTAAATACTTTTAAAAAAGCTTTGATTTTGTCACCAGAAAAGTGTGTAAATCACAAGAGGGCGAGTTTCAGGGACCTGCCAATTCACTATTTGACTTTGAAGGAAAGAAAAGCTGCGGAAACTGAATATTTAAATTTTTTAACTTTCCCATAGGATATCTTTTCTCAGAACCATTCCATCATTTTCATCAGAACCATTGCTTGCGGAGTGAAAACCGCAACAGGCAAGAAAATGTTTGGAAATATAAGTAAATTCATATTATTATTTCATAATTGTGCAGTCCCATGGCAAAATGTGTTGAAACAAATATTTTTAAAAAGTATGCATATTTCTAAAGAAAATTGTTTGTACATCACTATTATATAAGTGATTTGTGTTTTTTGTTATTACCCTCTGAAGGTATTATATTCGTTTATGATTTTAAAAAGAATATTATAACAAGATCTCATTTTTAAAATAAAATATTTGTCAAATCGATTTCATGAATTTTACTAAAAAATGGCAATTTTTTTTCAGAAATTGCGCTTCTTTTAAACAATCTGGATACCCTGTTCCAGTGTCACATCAACTTTTTCCTCTTCGATTACTTGCAACTACATGCCTTCACTTCACTAATTTTTGAAGCATTTCATAGCTCCAATACCGCCATACTGCCGCCAATTGTCTGCGTTTTAGCACTCCCAGGCCTTTCTCCCCCTCTTCTAGTTGCCACCCCCTATGGGTCCGCATTTAAGCATTGCAGTGCAATTACAAACATTCGCTCTGTTTGCTTCGTCGAATAGTTTATATTTGTTCGATTGTTTGCTAAACGTGTTTCTATTATTATTTTCTTTTTGTATGCATAGTGTCCGTAATAGTGGAGAAGAGCGCGTATGTTCTTTCAGCGGGGCACAAGCACAGTGGCTAGTAGTACTTAGCGCGCTGTGGGGTCTCCTGCTTCCGGTCGTTTGCTTTGTCTATTTGCTAAATGACATAAATGCCAGGGAAATAAAATTTTCTTTTCCATTTTTAGTTGTACACGCAAACGCACACACACACACACACATATATTTACTACCACAGCAACTCTCCTCCCTCTCAGCTATAACCTTTGTTTCTGTTGTCTGTATTTTTTATCAGCATTGAGTCGTCATTTGAAATTGTTCTTGTCGCTATTGTCGCTTCTACTATCTTATTCAAGCAAATAAAGTGTAGTTACAAAAATGATAAATGATAAACGTTAAGTAAATATAAATAAATAATAAAATTATAAACTGTTTGTTTTGGGGTGCGGTGTACACTGGGCTGCGAGTGAATTGTGTCGAGGTGGATACTCCATGTAATAAAGCATTTTCCGCTATTCTCTATTATTACAATTTTTTAATTAACGGCCTGAGGGACTTGAAGACCGTCCATACTTTTTTTCAAATTTTAAATAAATTTTCTTCGAAGACAAAATTTGCTTTTGTTTTTCTAAAAGTATTCAGTTTTAAATGCATATAGAAGGCGAAGAAGACTGAGGTCTCCTTTTAGGCGCCACACCGTAAAGCAATTTGGAGTATCACTTTAGGCGCTAGTGCGCAAAATTTTGGACGTTGAAGTATCATTTTAGGCGCAGAATTTAGATATTGCAGTATCACTTAATAGGAAGCAGCTTAGAAATTAAATTAATTTAGCATAATTTTAGGCGCGGTACTGTAGATGGTGGGTAAACTTTCAGGTGCAGTGTCGCTGAGAAAATTAATTCTAAATATAATTTTAGGCGCAATAGAATTAAAAGTAGGTTTCTAAGGCATTATTGTAGGCGCAGAATCGCCTAAACAAGAATAAGGGGAATAATTTTAGGCAAAGTATGTTTAAACGTGGGACTTTAATTTATAATTTTAAGCGCAGTACCATTGAAAGAAAATCTTAAGGTATGATTATAATTTTGGGAACAGTATCATAGGAAGAACGATTTTTTAGCATAATTTAAGACATAGTACAAATATGACCGAAACATCAAAAAAGTAAGAATTTTGAGGTATAATTTTAGAAGAAGTACTGGAGAAAGTAGGATTATATCGAATAAAATATAACTAGAGTGCCAATTACTGTCGAAATTCGACAGTTTTTCTAGTTTTAGAAGCCTTGGAGAGGTTTTCTAACTTACCACGTAGCAAAACTTATACGGTACAAATTAACTAAATGGAAAATTTTCTGCTAAAACGTAACTCAATTTTTTTTACCTGAGAAGGTCTTTGGAGGACTTCGGCAGGACTTGGAATTGACCCGATACATTTAAGTTTATCGATAAATTTCAATGATTTGATATATATCGATAGTTCGATGAATTTCAAGAACACTAAAATTCGATAGCTCAACAAAATTTGTTAACTCGACCAATTTCGATAACTGTGAAATTCGATGGCTCGATAAATTTCGATAACTCAAAAATGTAAAAAACTTTGGATACCTTTATAAATTTTTACTTTTGACATTCCACATTTTTCGAAAACTATCTAAACATTTTGATATCTCGTTACACTCTGTTAATACGATTAAATTCGATAAGCAGTGATAAATCGATAAGCCTAGATATATAACCTTGAAATTTCGATAAATCGATAATTTTCGAAAATTCCATAAACTTCGCTTCGTTGAACCAACCAATTTCAGTAGATCAATAACTATCGATAACTCTGTAAGTTGAAAGAACTCCATGCATTACGACACCTCGATAAATTTCGTTAAGTCTATAATAATTCAATAAATATCGATAACTTGACACATTTCATAAACTTGACAAATTTCGATAATCCCACACGGTTTTATAGCTCGATAACTATCCGTAAATTTGGAAAACTAAGTTTCTGTGTCTATAAATTTCGATAGCTCAGTAAACATTGATCAGAGTGAATAATTCGATACGTTGTGATAACTTAATAAGCATGGATAAATTTTGATAATTATAAACTTCGATGATTCGATAAATTTCCCGAACCTTTATGGCTGATTTTATTTCGATTCCTGTCGGAAAATTTAAACTCTGTTAACCTAATTTTTATGTATTTCTCACTTTCTCCATTTTCGCCTTTATCTCAATTTTCGTCTTTATCTTCACTTTTGCCTTTTTTTGTCTTCATCGTTATCACTTGTTTCTTCATCTTCATATTTATCTTTATTTCAAATACGAAGTAAAACAAAATGCGAAACAGCTTAAATTGAACAGGTTGCAAAAACAATCATACACAAATATGGAAATTTTTAAACGACGATTTTCAACCAATTTCCAAACTATAAAAACTCTCCTCATCTACAGAAAATTACCTTTCCAACGGTGATTTTGGTTTTGAAATCGGTAACTTTACCTTGGTCTTCATCTTTGACATCTTTGCTTACATCCTTTTCTTTTTCTATTCACGTAGATGAGATGAGGTGAGATGACGTGATAAGATGTGACGTGATTTTATGTGATGTGATAGGTTGTCATGTCATGTGTTGTCATATCCTCTGATGTCATGTCATATGATGTCATACCATATGATGTCATATCATGTGATGCCACGTCATGTAATGCCATGTCATTTCATACGATGTCATATCATGTGATGTCAAGTCATGTGATGTCATGCCATATAATGTGATGTCATACATATAATGTCATGTCACGTGATATCGTGATATCGTGTGATGTGATATCATATTATGTGATGTAATATCATGTGATGTCTCTTCATATCATGTCATAAAATGTGATGTGTTGTAATGTAATGTGATCAAATTCCATTACAATAGCGGTTATTTAATCAATCGATTACAATAGCGGTTATTTAATCAATAACAGTATCGATAACAATATAGATTATTTTATCGATAGCAATATCGATTATTATATCGATAACAATATCGGGTTTTACATCGCTGACCATATCGATCTTCATCCTCATCCTTTCTTCATATTTATCTTTATTTTTGCATATTCCTCTTCACCTTTACCTTAAAGTGTTTAAATTTACTTTGATCTTCGTTTTTGCCTGTACCCCCAGGCATCTTTGTTTTTGTTTTTATTATCAAACCTCTAAACCGCTGAAAACCAATTCCATGTGCATTATTTCCCTTGCATTATTTCCCTATTTACTCCCAATCAACCAACTGCCGCTAAAGAAGTTTCACTTCATAAATTCAAGAAATTTTCTTACCCTTTATGCTACCCTAATTCTTATGTATCTGTCATTGTCGCCATTTTCGTCTTTATCTTCACTTTTTCCTTCTTTATTTTACTTCATCGTTATCATTTATTTCTTCATATTTATTTTTATTTCAAAGCTTAATTTCAAATGTGTAGTGAAACAACAGGCGAAACATGTCAAATTGAACATGTTGCAGCAACATCTATACATAATTACGAAAATGTTTAAACGACGGTTTTGGCCGTAATTCTGCTCATCTACGGAGAAATGCCTTTCCAACGGTGTTCTTGGTTTTGAAATCGGTTCGGTAGAATCGCCAAACGAAATTTATGTTAGCGTATTAATATATAGATTCTAAAGAATAAATTTGGGTGATGTAAAGAAAAAATATGATGTTAAAATAAAATTTTAGCATAGAGCCGAAGAAAGTAGAATACTTGGATATAATTTTAGGTGAAGCACCGAATAAATTAGGATTTTATCGAATCAGTAAGGGCCAATAACTTAGAAATTACGCCCAACCTCATAGAAGATAAGATGTTGAGTTATTATTTTAGGGACAATGCACAAAAATTCTGAGATAGGATTGTAATCACAGTACCGTATAAATGATTTTATAGCATAACTAGCAAACTTCGTCCCGCCCAAATTTATTATTTTTTATTGAAACATATGGTCAGAAGGCATATCCTCCATTGCCGTATTAAATAACTTAGTGAGAGCGTTATGTCCGTGAAGAAGTTCGTGCGGCAACAATGATCCGGTTCGATGGTAAAGCCTCCTGTGTAGTATAGTTGGTGGCAAATTCAAAATGGGGGGAGTATCATAGGTCCACAGAAATCCAATATACTACATCGACTAATTTCAGAATAAATACCTTAAATGTCTTACAATTGTATTTGTAGGCATTCAACAAGAATTGTCTTTATTCTGTTTAGTCCTCGTAAAGCAAAGGTGGTTCGCCTTGGTTCTGGTGGTTGATTTAATGGTGGAAATTTGACTTTGATCGCTGGTGTCTCCGAATGACATCACTTGACGATTTTTAGAAAAAGCTCGATTGCAGCTCCAACTTGCGGCTTTTTTTATGCAAGAGTATGGCCCCTACCGTTACCAATATCTATATATCTCGAAAATGAGCCAAATCGGATCATAAATACGATTTTTAGTAATTACTAGACTGCAGCGCCACCTGGAATTTTAAACAAACACATATACAAATTTTACTAAAATCGTTCCAGGACTCCACCAAAAGTATGCGGTATGATAAATTCGATTTGTATGGGAGATGCCACACTCCCTTTGATATAACGAAGTTATTATCAGCCTATAGCTATGCTTGGAAAGTCTGAAGTAGGTGTCCAACATTAATAAAAAATCGATACAGCCGTTCGCGAGATCACCTCTTACAAAAAAGGGACTTCTCTATATATAATTAGTGTAGACAATAAGTATAACAAATAGCAATTCATTATCACCGCATACCAAATCTCAAGCAAATCGTATACTTATGTAGTTTCGGAGTTCATCCCGGACAACAACGTGAGGCGAGAATTTTATATAAAAGATTATAAGCGCAGAACCCTAGATGTTGAAGACATGAGCAAAGTCTGCACCTGCAGAACACCGACAATTTTCAAATTTTCTACATTCCTTTGCCAAATCAAATATTTTGATTATTTTAAAGTATCTTATTTATTGTTACTTAAACTTAAAAGCTTATTCGCATATTATTGTAACCGTTTAATTCGAATATCGTAAATTCCTTAATGTTGTAGTTTCGAAGTTTGTAAGCGACGATACGAGGTGACCCGACCTCGCCAGCCTAGTGCTCTAGTCAGTCTTCGACTGACCGCCACCGAAAGCATTTGTTAGCTTAAGATTGAACTTATAACTCAATAAATATACTCAACCGAAAATTCATCTCTTTTCTTGGTTCCTACGGACGGGAGTATAGTTGTGCACCCTGCACGTTAAATAGTCGCTTTAATTGCGAATACTAGAAAGTGTATTTTAAAGTATAATTACAGAGGTGGAATGTAAGAAAATAGGTTTTTTTTTTTCATTTTACAGTATGCTAATGGCAAGTAAAATGTTCTTTATTACTCTAAAATTATTTAAAAACAGGATTGCATAATTTTCGGCGTTTAGCTCTCTCTACAGCAAGCTTTGTGTGTCTACTTATTATTTCAAAATGCAGAATTTCGTATTGTTCGAGAAAATTTATATTTTACATTTTCTGATTTTCATATTAAGGTGATTTTGCAGCTTATTTTTAGGGCGGTAGCTAAGAGAATAGGATTCCGTGGTATACCTTCAATATTCTTTTTACTTGAAACTTATGCACATTCTAAATGTGACTATAAAAAATTTGCTTAGTTTTAGGCGCCTTGGCCCTTTTTCAAAGAATATTTTTTTAATATGTACCTTTTTCATTTACTAAGTATCTAGACTTTATAACTTAAAATATGCATAGGTAGCAAACTTTTAAGCGCCTGAACACATTGCGCGGACATTTTCACATAAAAAAATTATAATTTTATTTTTGCCACAAACGTAAATTCATTTCGAAAGCACTCCAAAATAAAGCATAATAAAAAATCATGTTCAAATTGAAAACCATAGCATACGTTACGGCGTTCAATGTCTTTTAAAGCATCCTAAGTTCGAAAACTGAAAGAGATTATAAAATTTACCAATTTTTAATATCGCGAAAATGCGTATAAAAGCAACGTCTGTAACCAACGCATACTTCGAGATTATACTATCAGACTACTATACTGTCATACTATCAGAAACATTTCCATTTAGGTATCTTAAACAAATTATAAATCTTTAACCCTTCGGGGGGCGCGCCGCGGCAAATTTGCCGCAAAAATTGTAATTTATGGTTTTCAAATACTAATTGTAGTAGCCGGCCACTGCCACTCAATGACTTCGTAAGTTTTGAGACGCAGCATGTTTCACAGTTAGCTGTTACTTGTTGCCTTATATCGTTCAGTTGATATTTTGCAGAAAACATTACAAGCATATTTCACAGTGTTTAGAATGTGACAACACCACTGTTGATGCTGATGCATAAAAATTTAAAAAATAAATGCTTATAATATGTTTCAGTATAAACACAAATTATTCAAATGTTTTATTTGAATGATTTTTCGACATAAACAAAAAAAAATGCAATCAACCTTTGAGATACACCTTGCGGCTAATAGATCAATAACTATCGATAACTCTGTAAGTTGAAAGAACTCCATGCATTACGACACCTCGATAAATTTCGTTAAGTCTATAATAATTCAATAAATATCGATAACTTGATACATTTCTTTAACTTGACAAATTTCGTTAATCCCACACGCTTTTATAGCTCGATAACTATCCGTAAATTTGGAAAACTAAGTTTCTGTGTCTATAAATTTCGATAGCTCAGTAAACATTGATCAGAGTGAATAATTCGATACGTTGCGATAACTTAATAAGCATGGATAAATTTCGATAATTATAAACTTCGATGATTCGATAAATTTCCCGAACCTTTATGGCTGATTTTATTTCGATTCCTGTCGGAAAATTTCAACTCTTTTAACCTAATTTTTATGTATTTCTCATTGTCTACATTTTCGCCTTTATCTCAATTTTCGTCTTTATCTTCACTTTTGCCTTTTTTTGTCTTCATCGTTATCACTTGTTTCTTCATCTTCATATTTATCTTTATTTCAAAGTTTAATTTCAAATACGAAGTAAAACAAAATGCGAAACAGCTTAAATTGAACAGGTTGCAAAAAAAAATCATACACAAATATGGAAATTTTTAAACGACGATTTTCAACCAATTTCGAAACTATAAAAACTCTCCTCATCTACAGAAAATTACCTTTCCAACGGTGATTTTGGTTTTGAAATCGGTAACTTTACCTTGGTCTTCATCTTTGTTTTTATCTTTCACATCTTTGCTTACATCCTTTTCTTTTTCTATTCACGTAGATGAGATGAGGTGAGATGACGTGATAAGATGTGACGTGATTTTATGTGATGTGATAGGATGTCATGTCATGTGTTGCCATATCCTCTGATGTCATGTCATATGATGTCATACCATATGATGTCATATCATGTGATGCCACGTCATGTAATGCCATGTCATTTCATACGATGTCATATCATGTGATGTCAAATCATGTGATGTCATGCCATATAATGTGATGTCATACATATAATGTCATGTCACGTGATATCGTGATATCGTGTGATGTGATATCATATTATGTGATGTAATATCATGTGATGTCTCTTCATATCATGTCATAAAATGTGATGTGTTGTCATGTAATGTGATCAAATTCCATTACAATAGCGGTTATTTAATCAATC
>NW_023458559.1:27449333-27489277 GCF_013731165.1 Rhagoletis pomonella
AAAAAAACCAAAAAAATAACAGCAAGAAAATCAAATTAAATAAGCAAAAATGCCACATCACCACAAAATTATGTTTATGCTTTTATGAGTGCGTGTGTGTGTTTGTAGCACTTACAAAATAATTGTTTATCATCTGCGTGAGAGTTTAATTAAATTGTGATTTTACTAGAATTTTTCATTAGTTGCTGTTGCTGTGGCTGTGCAAGCTGCAAGCAAACATTTATGAGCGAACATTTTCAATGTAGAGTGTTTATTTTTATTGCTGCTAAGGGTTTATGAGAGTGGCAGCAGCATTTTAGGCGCCCACCAGCATGTTGCGGTTTAATCGCGCGCAATATATGTTTGTATTTAGTTTATAGCGCTAAAATGGCAAACGCTCACAAATGTGTCATAGATGTTGATATAAAAATAAATGAGTTTTGCCAGTATGTATTTATAAGTATATGTGCTAAGTTTACTTCTATGCATAGAAGTGCTTAAGTGTAATATGTAAACTCTTACACCATGTAAAGTGTACTTACAGCGAAACATTAAAGTTTCTTGTCTTTTATAAATGCATAAAAAAGCTAATAAAAGTGGTTGGCATTATAACGATGGTTGGCGTCGTCGTTGCTGTTACAACACATTTTAGTTTTTTTTTTTTATTTTTTTGCTTGCTCGCTTATACTTCTTTGCTATTTTAGCTGTTGGTGAGCCGTTATAAAAGTGCATGCATTTCTTTTTTATGCTAGCGATTTTTTAATAACCTTTTCAAAATGATATAAAACTTGCAGAAATATGGCGAGAGTGCGAAAAAAAATCATTATCAGCGCTAATGTTGATGACGTTGCAACAGAAGTGCACTGAAAGATATATTTGGAGATGAAAACTTAAAAAAAAAAACTTGAGCTGCTCATTTGTTAAGTGGATGAGATGTGAAACTGACGCCTGCTGTTACAATATAGCTAAAATAAGCTTAAACCAACGAAAACTATACATTTGTCCAGCTCTGAAAGGAAGGAACTCTGGCCATTTGGTCCAAAAACATCATTCTCAGAGTTCAGTTATTGGAAAGGCCGCAAAATGAAGATTTGGAGTCAAGTTTTCATTCATTATTTGTTGGCTTGGTTTAAAGATTTGAGTAGCACTGTATAATGAAATTAATTCTTAATAACTCTAGGCTTACTGCACTTAATGCCAGGCAAGGCATCCAACTCAGCGAAACCTACCGAATTTGTGTCACCATTGTAGGGCAGAAGTTAGGAAAAAGGAGACAAAGTTAGTCTTATGATGTCTTTTAATTTGGCTAAAAAACAATAGAAACACCCCTACAACCTTTTGTAGAAAGGGTATAGAATTCTTAAAAATCAATATTTTTCGATCGAAAAATATGTTTACCTGCAGGAGATTCCCAATAATAATACCCAATTGTTTATTTAACCGAAAAATGCAATGGGGGGATCAATACAAAAACGTAAGTATTAAAAAATGGTTAAATAAACAATTGGGCATTATTACTGAAAGTCTCCTGAAGAGAACCAGAGTGTTCCGATCGAAAATTATTGACCTTCAAGAATTCTATACCATTTCTACCAAAAGTTGTTTTTTTTCCATATAAAAATACATAGGGAACATTGAGCGCTTTGAGCGACCTCTAGACCCTTTTTGATTTCAAAATAAAAAAATAGGGGTATACTTTTTTCGATATAGAACAATCCTAGGGGTGAGAGCTTTACAATTCCTACTTTAGTGTTTTTGGATCCCGAAAAAAATATTAATGAACCTAAAAAGGTGATTGTGTTGTCTCAAAGCCGCTTTGCTCAAAGTCGAAAAGTAGACAAATGGAAGGCCTTCTCAAATTGAATAAATCTGCTTGATTGTATTTGCAGTGTCCTACCACTACATAACCAGTAACGTATTCCCTTGAGAAATCCAATCCAAACTTATATTTATCCTTATAAAAGTGCAAAGACTAAAAGCACCGCAGAAGCTGTACGATACTCTACTTTTTAGATTCTTTTGGATGGCTTTGAAACGACTCAAGGCAAATGTATTATTTTCTCCAGACAGCGATTTTTTTTTGCTTCGACAAATCCATACTATTTTGCCTATGCTTGAAAAGCTCACTCTTCAAAAAGGCCACATATAATCCCTTAAAGAATGCAAGCAGCACAGCAAGACGTATCTCAAATAACATATCGCGTGTCATTGGCAACATTCGCTGCTGTCATCATCATTGCGCTTGTCTGGAAGTAAACTGAAATGTCACGCTTAATATAAAGTAATAGATGTAGGCAAACACATACTATTCATATAGCAAACTGTGCATACATGTGGTTCCGCATCACCACCACCAGAAGGCGCTCTAAATACGACCAAGTTTCCGCACTATAAACCGCAAATGCTGGCTGGCGACCAGCGCAACACGATTGCTATAATTTTTCAATGACGCTGCATGTCCATCTTGCTGCCACACAATATCACTTCATACATACATCCTCCTCCAGCAAGTAAGCGCATGTATGCAGTGGCATTAAAAATGCCATTAAATGTACAGGACGATGGCGCGAGCATCTTATAAAAGACGCCACTGATATTTAACGCCTCAACATGTATCGTAAAAAGAAAATCAACGGCAAAAGAAAACACTGTCAGCGGCATCAAAATTTTGATATCTCACATTTCGCTGGCTCAAACAGTTTTATCAACTATACACAAGGATTTCAGCAGCGGCCATGTGACAAATTTCGACCACACAAACATGGAAACTGGATTTTAATTACTGTTCTTGGCACAACTTCCGCACAAATGCTGCTGCTGTAAAAATTTTTATTAGCAGACAATATGATGACGTAATTAAAGTGATAAAATGTGCAAAGACATGCACAGATTTATTTTCGTGAATATTTAATTGGAGTGAGTATGTGCAAACTTCCCCAAGGATAAGGGAAGCTTTTTATATTATACATATGCTTCTAAGTATGAACATACTATAATGCTAGCCACAAAATGATGAGCGCATAACGACAGCTGGTAGGCTAAAAATAGTATATGAATACTCTTAAATAAAACTTTTGTTTGTTTTTCTGAAGGAATAGATAAAAAACACTCAAATTCATAAAAATAAGGAAGACTTTAACTGCTTTGTAAATGCAAAATTTGTATGAAAATGTCACTTTATAAAGGTCTTTAAACCTTTAAAATGTGGATTTTTTTTGTAATCAAAGATTGAAATCGAAACCACACATTGGACATCTTCTATCAATGTCTATATACATATGTGCAGTATATATAAAAATGTTGAGTTCTTTCTTTTTTAATTGTTCGGTATAATACCAGAATTTATAGTACAAAAACTTGGAGGGTTACCACCTGTTTGAAATATTTAAACTCAATTAAATTGATAAATTTAATTAAATATAGCAATGTGGGTATTAAATTAAAGGAGTTTAAGAAATATAACTATGGGAGATATGCTTGAGGAGTGTTTCCACCTATTTTTAAAATTTAACACAGTTAAATTGATAAAATAAAGGAAATATTGCAATGTGGGTGTCAAACTAGAGGGGTTTAAGAAGGCTTACAGTCAAAAATATTTTCTAAGAGGGTTGCCACCTGTTTGCAAATTTAACTCAATTATATCTGCTTGCTTTGCAGCGCCTTAAAACACTACTAACGATGAAAATCGATGGATAGATTAACAAGTTTGCAATGGTTAAGTAAAAGTGCAATAATTTTTTGTATGAAATAGGAGCAGGAAATAATGTTATTCCAATCGGTGAGGAACAGTCCCGCTTCACCGAAAGGCGAGCATGAAAGTACTCGGGCGGGTTATGTCTGCTTCGAAGCACGTTCGCGGTAGGATCTGGAAAATTTAACGGCTACCCTATAAACTGTACAGTTACAGTTTGAGTTATTCAGCTTTCTTAAAGTCCAGTTAGTAATACTACTTAGGTACAAATATTTATTCAAGGCAGTTAGCAACCAAGAAATTTAGCAAAGCTATTGCAATTCAAAAGTAAAAAAAATTGTATTTAATACATTTTTCGATTACCTTTTAAATTACTTTGAGGAATGGAATTCAAAAAAAAATTCAATTCCTTTGAACTGAACTGAAAAAATCAATTACATTTTCAATTCCTTTCAAAGGAATTGGAAAAAAATACAGTACCAGCACGTAATTTATTCCCAATACAATACGAAATTCCTTGTAATGGAATAAAAAAAAAAACAATTACGTATGAAATTTCTTTTAAGGAATGAGAAAGTAATTAATTCCTAATTACAATTACTCAGGAATGTAATTGCATATACCGAGCTCTACAATTCGGGCTGTATACTAGGGTGGTACAAACATTTTTTCCTCCAGCCATCCTCCAGAACTGCAGAATATCAAAAATAAAGAGACATGTGTTTTTTTATTTTAAAATCGGTTAATGCCGCCGGGGATTTGAAGTTTCCCCAGAAGCCTTCAAAAAATAACACTATGATGCTTATTTAACTTAAACTTAATTTATTTTACGAAGTGTGGTTTAATTACCGATAGCACAGGTTCACAAAACAAAAGTTTCTGCATATTGAACCAAACCTTTTTATCCCTATGTTATTCGACGCCCGGAGTTCGAATCCGAGGTCCGTTAGCCTCCATCACGTCAGGTTGAAGGTAAAGTTGGGAAAAATTCATTGAATAAACCTGAAAATTCAACACAATTCTTCTGAATTGATCTTAAAATGATCAATTCAGAGGAATGATGACCTTGAATAATCATGGGACCCCCATATTCGGATTCAGCGACAACAAAAACAATTTTTTTTTAATTGAATAAATTTTTTGTTCTATTGACCCTCAAATGGCCTCCAACCACACATAATGGAAGTTAACGAAACTCGGTTTCGGGTTCAGAGAGTTTCAAACCCTATACATATGAGTTTTCAGGTTTATTCAATGAATGTTTCCCTACTTGACCGTCAAATTACCTCGAACCTGACAAGATGGGGGCTAGCAGACCTTGGATTCTCAATCATCGTGTCGAATAATACAGGGATAAAGAGGTTTGGTTCAATATGCAGAAACTTTTTTTTTTGTAAACCTGTGTATTCGCAACCGCGAAGCTTCCGCATTAATTTTAACATTCGCATTCGCTTTCGCATTCGCAATAATCAATGCGAAGCTTTTGCGAATGCGAATGTTGTGCAAGTGCACTGATAAAACGTATATTTGGCAAACAAAATGACAAATTGTAGCCAGTATTTTTTTGCTGTGGAGATGCTACGTACATTGCACTATTTTTTTGCACTAGCTATCAGGCTGCGAGCAGTAGTCATGGCTTCCTTAACAGCCGAATAAGAATTTTACAAAAATTAGCCTCCGTAGTTTAATTTCTGTCTCTCTCCTGGTACGCAAACTGCTATAAAACATTTTTGACACAATCTGTGAATTAGCAAATACTTATTTTTTTTTAAACGTCTTTAAGTGCGATTTATATTTTTAATGCCAGCTTGTTGTCACGCATCTGTATTAAGGCGATACTCTGTCAGTTAACTTACCAATTTTTTAGCTTAGATAATAAGTATTGACATGATAATGATCACATGAGACGTTCATTCGTCTAATGGGAATTTTTTTTGGCTGTTCACGGACCGCTTTGGAGTTATGACAATATCCTTCCAGTAAACTGGCTACATTTTGGCATGGTTCATAAATATTGACAAGATTTACAGTGACTACGAACGGTGTTCACATGTTGATTGTTTTAATATTTACAGTGTTTTTCGAGTTAAAATTTTTTCGTTATCTATAGCTATAAAAAAAAAATTGTAACACGCCGATGTCTGTACATCACAGATATTAAATCAACATTAATATGGGGTTCTTTATTAGAGAAACATGAGCCCAATTAACAATTTTTAGTATTTTTGTCAGTCTGTCTGTAAGTTTGTACGCGCATCACTGGAAAACCAATAAATGGAGTTAATTGCAGTTTTCACCGATGCGTAGCTGGAGGTTTAACTTAGAATCTAGGAAAAAAAATAGCTAGAGATGTGCCACCTGTTTGAAAATTGTAGTTTAAGTAAATTGATAAGATAAAGTAAATATTGTAATATGACTGTCAAGGCTTACAGCCGAAAATATTTTTCTTGAAAGTTGCCACCTGTTTGAAAATTGTATCTAATTTGATTTAATTAAAAATTTAAATTAAATATTGCAATATGAGTGCCAAACTAAAGAGGTTTAGGAAAATTTAATGCCAAAATTTTTCGAGGAGGGTTGCCACTTGTTTGAAAAATTGTATTCAATTATTAAATTGATAAAAAATTAAATATTATAATACGGGTATCAAACTAAAGAGATTTAAGTAATTTTACTATCGAAGATATTTTTGTAGCTGCTTGCCACCTATTTGAAAAATTTAATTCAGTTAAAGTGATAAGATAAGGTAAATATCGAATTTATACACCTTTGAAGAAAGTGCACGATATGTAGAATCGAGTTATAAGTTTGTAAATTAGATTTCCAGGATTAAATAACGAAAACAACTTCGCCCGAAATTTTTTCATCCACCCGTAGTGAATACACGGACACGAAAATTGAAAAAGTGGTCCAGTTTGGGGAAAATGAAACTCAAGGTAAGGCTGATTACCAAACACCCACATTCATAAAAAAAGAGTGTTGAATTTGTTTGAAAAACTCACTTCATCAATCTTTTGTAATCTATGTTATTTTTTATGAATGAAGCCATGAAAATATGGTTCAAGCCTTAATCAAAGTCACATACATAAATCAGAGTTTCAAACTTTATACATATTTTCGAAAATTGTATCAAATTTTCATCAACATTTCGAACTTTTCCACTTTTGTCCATATAAACATGAATTTCTTATGGAATGCCAGACCGTTATTAAACAAATTTCAAAAGCCGACGCCAGTTTTTATAAATTCCACTCGCCATATGAAAAAAACTTACAACATCATGTTGTCAGTTACCTGTCAGTTTTCTGCCTATTCCTCTAGGTAACTGACCACTTTGTTCACTTAATTTATCAACTTTCACATGAAATATACATACATATATATACATTTTCTATAATTTAAGCTATTTTAATGACAAGCGGGTATTTCGGATCTTTACTTTACAAAACTCTTCATATTGCGCGCGTTAATACGGTACGATAAGACCCCAGCTTTGAGGGAAACTGCATCAATACAATTATCAAAGCCAATTTTTAATAAATGCAATTTCTTGAATAATCACCTACTTTCTATTCAAAATCAAGATTAATCTCTGAGAAAACACTAAGATTTAAGACTGCCGTCCTAAAATACTCACTTAAATATTCCACCGCACTCACCGCACCCAGCAATTAATTTCGCATTGCATACCATCAGGCGTAAGCGCTGCATAAGATTTTCTTTCATCCCAACAAATGTAATTATGCGCATATTTTCCACACAATTTCAATGCATTAAAAAGGTTTTTAATGAAATTTATTATCACTTGCACTTCCTTCATATTCAACAAGAAAATGAAGCTGCGTTGATACTTTCCCGGATAATATTGTGCAACAGCTTCATTGTATTGGAATTTTTTTTTAGACGTTCTCCGCCCAAATGCTAACAAAGCGGCGAAAAAGTTTCACAATGAATGCATAGGCAAGTGAATGAATGAATGCATGCACGACGAAGGTGCCGCCTAACGACAATGCGGCGAAATGTGTAAGTAAAAAAATGCGCTTGCGACATACACTCCCGCACGAGAAGAGAGAAGAGAAAAAAAGTGTGCTCATGAGTTTTGTAGCGCGAAAAGGACATCCGTTTTGAATTTGCATACACGCAGTTTGCCTTTTGTGTGCAACTTCAAAGTGCGACCTAAGTCTGGGGGTAGTGGGAGTGTTGCCATTGCAACATACAACAAAGCACCGGCTGTAGCACACAATAGGCCAACCAAAGTCACTTACGGATGTGCATTATCACTTGCTGGTTTCCTTGCCTGCTACTCCTGCAATGCGATTGCGAGTGCATATGGTATGTGGGCTAGCTAGGAATAAGCATTGCATAATCCATTGATGGTGGGAACTTTTTTTGCGTTTGCCATTACGCAGAGTGTGAAATATGCATTGGGGGTGTGAATGTGTCGTTCTTTTGCTTTCAAAGTCATTTTTATGTGCATTTTTCCTGTTCGCACATGCTGTTGCATATTTATAGGCTGTCACACATTTTTACATAATACAAAGGCAAGTTGCGCTTTTCCTTTAGTGAAATACTTTATTGAATGACTTTTGCGCTGCATAGCAATTGTTTACATTTTTTTACTGCACAGCTGGAGGTTTAAGGAAAGTATTCCTGATTTGTTGAGTTCTGAACTCTCCCAGCAGCTCATTTCTTCATCTCTTTAAGACTTTTAAATTCTCTAGAGACATTTTTAACACCAGTTTGAGTAAAACCTCTTCTTCTAAAATAAACTATCGACAAAAATTTCATTTAACTGCTTTGGTGTAATATAAGTATTAAATCTATTCAAATTCGAGAAATTTAGAATTTGATCAATTGTCAAATTATGTTTAAAATGCGTCCAATTGCCTAAAATGGTATCAAATTATGTTCAATTAAGTCGAATCAGGGAAAATTGGTGCAAATAATGTCTGTCGATTGTTACAAATTGCAAACACACTTAACCTCAATTTTTTATATTTGCCATAATTCTATTTTATTTCAATTTATTTCATTTATTTAAAAATTCAGAGCCTTTTTTGTCACGTTGCATAGGATTCCAACAAACTTCAAGAAAAGTCAAATTATAAAAAATGCATCAGTATGTGCTTGGTTATCAGATTTAAATTCCTAAACGCGCAAATAATTCCTTATAATGCCGTCAAACGGTGTCAGTAATCGTTAATGTGCTGAAATGTACACAAAATTATTTCTAGTTTGGTATAATTCTTTTAGTTATTTTAATCTGCGTAAAGAATTGACACACTGTATTAGTTTATATCATTTCGCTATTCTTTTCTTGATTCTAATTTTATAGTCAGAATTTCATTGCCAGATATTTCTTAATAAAATTGTCAAACGCTGTCAAAATTCGTTTATGTGCTGAAATTTTCAAAAAAAAAGAATCTAATTTGGTAGAATTTTTTATTAATTTTTATTTGAATAGAAGTATGACAAATGGCATTAGTTTTTATCATTTTAGAATTTAGTCGAATAGTGTTGAATTACATAAAAACACTTGTCAATTCGAGAAGTTGCCAATATTTCGTTTGCATTCACAATAACATTTCGTCAAAATATCTACAAATTTTGTCCAAAATTCATAATTGTTTGAAATTTTATCAATTTTCATTAGATTCAGTCAGAATTTTACTGAATTTTTTTTAAAGTAATGGCAAATAAACTTTTTTGTTTTAAAATCAAAAAACAAAACCGTCAAATTATGTAAAAATAGTTTCAAATTGTATAAGGAAGGCTCGGTCAGAATTCTACTGTCAAATTTTAATAGATATTGTCAAATAAATTATTTCATTTCAAAATCAAAAAAAAAAACTTTGTCAATTTATGTCAAAATTTTTGTATTTATTTAGATATATGTAGTCAGAGTTTTAGTGTAAAATTTAAAAAATAATAATGTCAATTAAACTATTTCGTTTTAAAATAAAGAAAGTCTAATTAAAAAAAAAATGTAAAAAAGTAATGTCAAATTAACTATTTCGTTTTAAACTAAAAAAAAAGACTTTATCAAATTACGTCAAAATTTCTCAATTTATTTAGATACAACCGGGAATTTTAGTGTGCAATTTAAAAAACGTAATGACAAACAAACTATTTCGTTTTAAAATTTTAAATAATGTCAAAATATGTCAAAATTTCACAATTTGCATAAAATTCAGTTAGTATCTTACTATCAAATTTTAAAAGATAATCAAGAATTTTTATTCAGCTGGAGGCCGTTTTTAATGAAAAACTATTGTGGAAAAGCAAGAATAAATAAAAAATAATGTCGAATAAAATCTTTCGTTTAAAATAAAAAAGACTTTGTCAAATTGTGTCATAATTTCTCAATTTATTTAGATACAGTCAGAACTTTAGTGTAAAATTTTAATAAATTATGTCAAATAAAACATTTCAAGATTTTGTTTTGAAAAATAGAATTTCACTGTAAATTTGTTTTCGAATTGTGTCAAAATGCGTCATACTGTGTCAAACCGTACAAAATAGTTGCAAATTTTTATGGCATGTTCAGTTCCAAGCTCTTAATTTAAAAAAGTGAAGGTTTCCAAACAATAGAATTTTTGTCAAATTGTGTAAAAATTTTTTGTGTATTTTTTTCAGGGACCGAATATAACAGTTATTGATGAAAACTGTCATTGAAAATCTTACTATGGTGGAAATGTTCTACAACTAACTGATATATATCAAACGATTTCTTTTTTCGCCAAAAAACAAATTTGACAAGTTTTTTATGCTCAATTACAAAAAAAAAAAATGTTTATTTTATAAATCCAAAATAACACTTATTTTTGATTTTTATCGAAATAATCTGCAAATAACAGTCGTTTTTGATTGTTATAATATGTATATATCATTGATAACATTTAATTATAAAAGTCATCAATAAAAATCAATCAGGGACTTTTACTTTCAAAAGTCACCAATATAAATCAGTCACTGACCTTTTTTTTTTAAGTCATACGTATGAAAGTCTTGAAAATTTTTCGCAGTTCAGAAGATATTGGAGAACAAAAGTACTAGACTTATACAAATGACTTTTATAAGTATGACATAAGAAAGAAAAGTCAGTAACTGATTTTTATTGGCATATAATAACAGCATCAAAAATAACAGTTATTTGCAGATTGTTTAGCTAAAAATCAAACATAATTGTTATTTTGGATTTATAAAATAAAAATCTGAAATAAGTGTAATTTAAGGAGTAATCCAATAAAAGTCAAAAACTGATTTTTAAAGAGCGATTTTTATAATAAACGTTGGTCCCAATACCTTCCTTTTATTAGCTCGGGATGTAACTATGTAATATTGATGCGCCTAAAAGAGGCAGCGATTTCTATCCTCAAGTTACATACCTCATGATAGTACGAATGCCAATTATAATAGGGGGGTTTTAGTTTTTTAAACTATAATTGTATTTATAATTTTACATCTTCCAGTTGGTGGCTGTAAAGTGATGTCCAACTATTTGAAGATATTAATTTTTTTTTTAATTACCAATACCTCTCGTTAACCCAAACTGACCCCGTGTTGCCATATGGCAACGCAAAATACATCATGTTTAAGAGGGTGAAAAACAAAATCCGCTTACTTCAAAATGCTAATATGTACGTTAACTTATTCCTAAAAGGTGTATCTTTCGAAACGATTACGTTTCCGTCAGATCCTTGCTGTCTGTCGAGTGTAATACAAGTGTGTTCTTTAAACAAAATTATAAAACCATCAAAATGTCATATATGAAGAAGTAAGCATGCATTTATAGAAAGCATTTTTTTTATTTACAAAATATAACAGCGACCAAATATTAGTTAAAACATTAGTGACTCTATTGGTAACAAGTAACAATAAAAAACAATCGTGCATGCTATATAATTTAAGTATCTTTTAAGTCCGTTGCCATATGGCAACACGGGGCGTAATGTGAACTATTCCTCTTTTTACCAAATTTTGATATATTCGCTAGCCCAAATTGACCCCGTGTTGCCATATGGAAACGCTAAATACCATCATGTATGAGACGGTGTAAAACAAAAATCGTTTGTACGTATTTTTGCAGTTTGCAGGTTAACTCATTCCATCTAGCTCTGAACTGCCTATTCATATTATCGTGTATTTCATTGTTCAAGTGTTGGAGTGGTATGCAAATGTAGTTTGTCTGTTCCAGGGAAGACTGGTGGCGTTTATTGCATTCTCATCTGCTATTTCATTACCCCAGATTCCCTTGTGACCGGGCACCCAATTTATATTTGCAGGCTTCTGTCAGCGTCTACCTTGTCAATGGCTTCCCGGCTGGGAAGGACGTTTATGGATGAAATAATATATGAGGAAACTGCCTTAATTGCTGCCTGGAATAGGTTTAATTTAGAATTGACTGTCGTTTCGGTGAAGGCTAGCTCTGTAGTTATCCTCATTGCGAAAACCTCTGCTTGAAATATGCTACAATGGTCAGGGAGCCTTATTGTCCGCTTGAAGTTCATCTCCCGGCAGTAAATCCTGGCACCCACTCCCGTAACCATTTTAGAGCCGTCCGTGAAAATGTTTAGGGATCCATGACTAGGTTTCATTCCCTTGCGCCATTCCTCCTCCTCAATCGTTGTGCAAAAAGTTCGTTTCCGCTTAAAGCTAGGTGCCATGAAGTCTGTGCTGCTTGTGCTTCCCGCCCCAATTAAGCGGTGCCCAAAGGTTCTGAAATTTAATTTCCCTACGACCTCCATCTACGTGCTCTCGCGATGCACAGTGCCGCTAGGCGCTGAACCTTCTCCATTGGCCCAAGGCATAAGGACTTTTTTGCGGCATTCCAGGACACCAAAGCGCCATAGACTGACTATTGCTGTGTTGCACCAATGTATCAGAGCAGGTGACAAACCCCAAGTGACTCCCAGCAATATTTTACATGAATAAAGGGCGTTACTAGCCTTCTTTTCTCTTTAATTGACAGCTCGATGCTAAATAACTAGCATGAAGCATGTAAAACTATAGGACGAGTAGCCTGTTCAAAATATGATGTGGGTTTATGTTTGAAAGGTTTCGCTACTTTTCATTAACGTCTTCATCCGAGTTGCACGTAGAATATGCATATATTATCAATAAATGATATAAAACTTATAAACAATATTTCTATTATTTCATATTTTAACCAAATACTGTCCTCTAACAAGCCATCTGAAATACGCCCCGTGTTGCCATATGGCAACGGCCGATATCGGATGAACTATACTACTCCCAAAGTTTTAGTCATATTTTTTCCTTTACTTTAACGCTACTTTTACCCTGTATATAGGTAAAACCAAAAAAAAATCCAAAAAAAAATTAATCTGGGACAATTTGGGTTAATCCATGATTGAAAAAGTCACGTCAATTAACTAATTTTATTCAATTATTTCAAATTTTCAAAATTATATAATTTTTCGAATTATGTTTATATATGTCAAGTTGAGCCAAACTGATTTTGAGTTTCGTCAAATTGCGTGGGTAAAGTCAATTGTGTAGGTCTGGCAGATAGTACTCCAGCACAAACGCCCATATAATGCTTTAAAACTACTAACGCTAACGATGTCTTAGCACGAATTTATGGTTTCGCTTCTCACACGCTTGCAACGCGCACTTATGCATATGCTTTAATATTTGAGTTGTTTTTGTTGTTGTTGCAGCGGCCTCGATAGGGTCGGTCCACAGGGACGAAGGCGTTAGAGTTGTCGGGTTTTCCGGGCATACGAAGAGATGCTTCAAGTCATGAGGTGTTTCTCCGCATGCCGGACACTCATTTGGCACATTTGTGTTTAATCTGCTCAGGTATGAGTTTAAGCTACTGCAGTAGCCAGAGCGAAGTTGGGCTTTTCTGGGTTATTGTCTCCCGAGGCAGATGAATCTCCGTCTCGTCGATGTCCGGTGGCTGTGTGCCTAGAACGGCATTCACAGGTCTGGAGTCTACATAACTCGAGACTGACTCCCTGTGAATGCCGCTAAAGGCCTGTCGATAAGCTGACGGGTCCAGAGGTTGTTTGATGAACCTCTGGACTTTGTCCGTCAGTTCGTAGAGATGCCTCCTGACGTGCCTGGTCGAGGGCTCTTCTGCAAGCAGTTGCCTATTTGGGTGCCACGTCTATGGCTCCAAACAAGAAACTGCTTGCAGAGCATTGTGTTATACTCCTTTATCGGGAGCATTTTCGCCTCGTCGTGCAGGTCGTGTTCTGGTGCTGCGTAATTTAAAAACGGCCGGCCTATTGCCTTGTATGTTGCCAGCAACGTTTCTTTGTCTTTGCCCCAAAGTACTGTCGGCTAGCGACTTGAGGACCTTGTTGCGGCTCTGTACTTTGCTGACAATAGCGGTTGCGTGCGCAGAGAAGGAGAGCAGACTGTCGAAGGTTACTCCGAGCATTTTGGGGTTATTCACCGTCGGAATTGGTGTATCATTGACGTGAATTCCCAGCGGTAGCCGGACCTCCTTCGTCCAGGTGGTGAACAAGGTCGCAGAGGATTTTGTAGGGGAGAGGGTTAGGCTCCTTGCAGGGAAGAAGCGAGAAAGCTCGAGAGATACCCTTTTACTTTCGAACACAAGCTATCAATTCCATTCATCCATGATCGAGCAATCGTCGGCGTAAGAGACAACCGAGACTCCCTCTGGTGGTTGAGGGTGCTTCGAATTATAAAAGTTAAACAGTAGTGGGGAAAGGACACCACCCTGTGGAACCCCCTGTTTTATTTTTCTGAGTTTGCTCGATTTGTCTCTAAACATTACCGACGAGTGTCGACCACTCAGATAATTCGCCGACCACGGTTTGAGCCTCTGTGGGAGAGAGGAGGCCTCTATATCTTCTAGTAGCGTGGAGTGGCCGACGGTGTCAAACGCCTTTGACAGGCCCAACGCTACTAGAATAGTTCTCTCACAGGGCCGGTTGTGGTTAAGGCCACGTGTTATCTGAGTGTTTATGGCGTTAAGTGCTGTCAGTATTTGCGTCGCCGGCATTGCTTTAAAAAGCAAGCATACTTCTACAAATGTCTAGCTTTTCTTGCGTGTAAAATTTATTATTTTTATTTTTCAAAGAAAGAATTAAAGGCATAGCTTTCCTCTAGTTTCTAAAACTTTAAGCCCCAAAAACTTTGAGCCTTCAACCTTCAATCGATAAACAAAAATATTTTTTAATTGAACCAAACCCATTTTCTCCAAATGTTTCGTACCTGTTTAAATGTGTCACCTTAAATACACAACAAATTCATTCGAAGTCAGGCATTCGGCATCAGATTTAATTAAGCAATTCAAAGAAAACTCATATTCATTCATTCAAAAAATTAAACTAAAATTTATTTCAGATTTATGCGTCTAAATTTTTATGACGTAATTTGATTTCAAATTCAACCCAGTCTTACTTAAACAACACTTAATAATTCAACTTTTACGCTTCATTAATTTCGCTTTAAAATCAGTAACGAGCAAACAACAAGACATCATCAAGCAAAGTACCTACCACCGAACTCACATATGCAATCATACCGAGATCCATAGAAGCACACACAGCAAGAGTACACAAGCTATCCGCCACCGCATGGTTAGTACTTTGCTTTTTGCGCCTTAAAATATGCAACAAAATTCAAATTAACTTTCAATTTCCAACAAGAACGCGCGTATTCGTGTGACACAAACGTAGTACATTTGTAGCATTTTTATAGCATAGTGACGTATGTATTCATGTGTGTAAGAGTGTGTGCTGGAAATGTGCACAGACCGCACACAATCAAATATAATTTGCATAAATGAGACACACAAAACATACAAATAAACAAAGTTCGTTACATACAGGCAGGCGGGCAGGCTGAAAAGCAGACCGCAAACAAAACAAGAGATGGGTTCAAAGCGCAGCGAGGACAGAAATTTTGATATACACTGAAATTCACAGACTACAAATGAATTGGATGTGGGTAGAAGGATTCTGCTGTTTACGGCAAATAACTGATGAGTGACGAAAAATCTCGGCAGTCAGTAAGTCAGTCGTGCTGAGCGCAAATACTTTGTAACTTTGTAAGTAAGCGCTTAATGAAAGCAGCAGAAATCACATGCACAGAGCTCAGCGGCAGACAACAAGCATTAAAATTAAACACAAATACATACGAAAACTATGTTGTATAGAGACACGCGTGTGTATGTATGTTTTAACGGCGCTGCAAAAAATCTAGCTCTAAACTCAAAATCACAATTTCGCTACAAGCAGACATTTGTAAATCGTATGGCAGACATGAAACCGACTGTTTGTTGTCTGCTTGTGCCGCTACTAATACTGTCCATACATTAAAACATATTTATTTGTTTTTGTAACCAAAAAAGTCGAAATTAATAAGTCACCGCCATGTACGTTGACTGAGTGGCCACGAATGTAAAATTGTTTGTGAGCCAGCCAGTGACGGTGACAAAAACAAACTAATGACCAATGGACGACGATACAGTGCATGGCCAGCTGGACAGGCAATCACACATACATACATATTTATATAACTTTATATTCGTATAAATATAGATATTCACTTTATGCATATGTAAATATGCAAATACGTAGGTATGTGTGTGTGCACGTGTGCGTAAGCAAGGACATCAAGCACATTTGATGGACGACGAGAACTGAACATTGAGCAGCAGACATCAGCTATATATATACATATGTACATATATTGCTGGATTGACTGCCCAGGTGGAAATCGGGAAAAGTACGTGAGATTTAGCTTAAATGAGGTGTTTTACCAAAAACGAAAAAAGCTTTACGTACTTGAAGAAGAGCTTCATAAACTTAAAAATATTATAGACATATTTCGAGATTTCCTCTGCGAAAATGCATATAATTTATTGGTAAGTAGCTACACATATCTGTGGTGTTTTTGTATAATAACTTATCTCGAGTTGGCCATTTTTTCTTTAAAGTAATTTTTCCGTGAGTCCCCAAACCATGTTTTAGCCATAGCTGTGGCTAAGCCGCTCTTTCAATGCAAGCTTTATATAAATAAAAAATTTTGAAGGGAAACTGATTTTTTTAATCCAAAGTCAAATTTTTTAATCTCACTTAAGTTATTTTTTTTAAAATGCCACAAATATGAATAGTCATAAATTCAAATCGGTAGGAGCTAAAAGAAGGACTTTAGCTTGTCTTGTTCACAAGGAAAACAAAAACTCCGAAATTCCCCTAACTAAAGCTGTACGGGACTAGTCTAAACCTTTCCTCCGAGGCGAAGAGTTTGGGTTTTATCCTCGAATCCAAACTTACGCGGAGTCGCAACGTAGAGGAAAGAACAAAGATGTGCCTAGCAGTGTAATATACCCTATAAAAGGCCTTTCGCGAAAAACAAGGGCTGTTACCGCATATCCTTCACAATATGTGCACGACAGTCATCCGACCGATTTTGACCTATGGAGCGCTGGTCTGATAGAATAATTTCAAGAGTGTAGTGTCTTTCAGGCTGAGATATTTGCGATAGAGAAGGCAGGGAATACAACAACCCTGCCCATATCGGTCGGTATCTCAGTCATTGTCGCCAAGTTCAACTAACGGAAGTCCTAAGAAGCGTGTAGCCTCTATGGGGTCTGTCCACAGGGACAAAGCCGTTAGTTGTGTAGGGTTTTCCGGGCATGCGAAGAGATGTTTCGAGTCGTAGGATATCTCTCCGCATGCCGGATACTCATTTGGCACATCTGCATCTAACCTGCTTAGGTATGAGTCTAACCTGCTGCAGTAGCCAGATCAAAGTTGGGCTATTGTGGAAATAGCTGATAAGATGGCTAGGCAAGGTTCGGAAATGCAAATTAAAATTAAATAAAACGCTGTAGCGACAGTACTGCACCGATGGCGTATACTAACAAGCTTCTTTTACAGAAGTCGGGTTGAGGATGAAGGGGAGGCGATTCCCCACTTCTTATGTCAATGCCCAACTCTCTAGACAAGGCATCTAAAGCATTTGGGATCACGCTTCTTCAATAGCTTGGTGTAGTGAAAATATCGAACATCCACGGCTTCATCCGGGATAGTAAATGGTTTGAAAGACTTTATACTGACAGTATGGATAAACCTCGGTTAGAAGGATGTGCCTTCTTCTGGCACTCACAGAGGGCATTCACAATGGATAAATCTGTCTCCGAGTGGAAGTACGAGTCATTCGTAAGAACTTTCCTAACCTAGCCTAACCTAACCTAATACCATTTTCGCACGGTATCCTCAATCCCTTTTTTTGGTCTCCCAATTATGAGCGCGAATCACTCCATTCCCACGGGCACTTTCTTAATTCGGTTTTACAGTTCTCTGTTTCTGTGTTTTGTTTTTATTTTTCTGCGCTAATGCAAAATGTAGTTTCTTCCTAAAAATTTATAAGTTTCCATATTAAATTAGGGATATACACATTGATAAACTTTACTTTTCGTACTCAGAAAAAATACAAGTTTTGACTTCTAAGCTAGTTTCCATAAATTTCCGATAAAAATTAGAGACGGCACCGATTTGTTCGTAATTCGCATGGTAAATGAATCTGAATTACTAAGAAATGAGGTAATTCGCTCTCAAAATTTTGTATGGCGAATTGTGTAATTCGAAGGGTAAACAGAGTGCGAATGACGAATGAGAGAGCGAACTACGTAATTGGGGCGCCGTGGCAAAGCCGTATAACCCATTCCATTACTTACTTTACCTTTTTATAAGAGACAGGCTTCATTGACTTTCCAACATTCATGAAATGACAATTTTTCAGGATCTAAATAGTTTTTCTCGAAAATTTTCATCAGACTCTTAGTCAAGATTTCTTTAATCAGATTAAACTTAACTTTCAAAATTAACAACAAAAAAAAATAAATGATGGGAAGATTGCAGTGTTGATGAAAAAACCAAGCAGCAATCTAATTTTCGGCTGGCTTTTTATCTGATGGAAGGCGTAGCCTTCGAGATTGGCACACACACATACACATATACATGATATTTAGCTTTAAAAGATTTTCAAAACTCACGAGTGTAACTGTACGGTGTATTTATTAAACTGAATAAAGCCTTTTACAAGGGCTGTATTTGCCACGAAGGCTTTAGTAGTCCGCTAGGCGATTTTGCAAAGTGTAGAGCACAAATCTGCTAGCCAGGCAGCTAAGCCTTTGGTTCAGACTTACTGCATGTGAGGTATTAAAAGAGTCCACGTAGACATGGAGTTATTGGTTGATGTGTTCCTGCACCCAGAAAAAAGTCAGTTTTGTTCATATTATTGGGTTATAGTTACCTTAATGATGTGTTGAGAAAATAATAAAAGTTAGTTTTTATACTAATGATTTTTATGAAAAAAGACCTGATCTTTCGATTGAGGTGACTAAAAACAAAATGGCCATAACTGAGAAAAATTACAAATAAATTTTCGTTTCGAATATTCACTATGAAAATAGGAAAATTTTGGATAACGCGTAGCACTCTCGGATAAGCCATACAAAAATCTATAGAAATCATAATTTTCGAATTTTTTGACGTGAATTGCCCCATATATGAACACACAGAGCTGAGTTATTCAATTTAATAGATTCGATAGAAAAAGTTACTCAGGGTGCACTAGACCACCCGTCCACCCTCTCTAAAATGGTGGAAAATGTTTTTTATTAGAAAACGCAAAAATACGAACTACCAAGTCGGGGATGCTCTAACATCCGATTTTGACAGGACGTGGGTTAAACTGACTGGATAAAATACAACTTTTGCTGGAAACGTTTTTCTGGAATGGACTTTCTGTTAATAAATTGGTCCATCCCCGACTTGGTGATTTATATTTTTTTGGTTTTCCAATAAAAATATTTTCATCCAGTTTAGAAATCCAGAACGAGTTGAAGTTCAAAAGCCATTTATAGGTTGAAATGCACTTCCTTTAAGAAGGTAGCAAACAAAACATAAATATTTTTGTTCGCAGAATCCGAATCTGAAGTAAAAACATGTATGTCCTATTTGAAAAACTGGACTTCTGTTCAGTTTAGCCCACTTCTGTTTGAAACCGGAAGTCAGTAGGACGATCAAAAGATATAGCACCCACGACTTTTTAGTTAATATTTTTGCGTTTTCCAACAATAAAACATTTTTCCCCATTTTAGTAGGGGTGAGCGGGTGGTCTTGGACACCTTGTATTTTACCCCCACTTCTTTCAGATGAGTCACATATGAAAATTCTACCTAAGTTAATCGGGACATCGTGCTATTACTATTAATTCAAAGATCGAGAAATTGTTCACTCGAAAAGGAGAGGAGGAGACTTGCTTTACAACTTAATTATTTTAATTAAGTTCCCTGAGAAATTTTTATGCGAAAAGCAACATCATCGAATTTTTTCAAGTCTCCCCTTTTCAACTGCAGTTCGTTTGACTAGGGTTCTCCGTTCGTGTCTGGACAACTCTTTATTTGCTCTCAAAACATTTTTGGTGGAGAGGTTGCTTAAGAACGGTGCACCGTTCGGCAAATTTTATTTTGTTCTGAAGCAACAAGCTGATGTTATTGTTGCCTAAATACGATTTTGAGGGCAAACAATACATGGAATTCACTGCAAACGCGTATAAAGGAGAACGTTCGGACAGAAAATCAAAATCAATTTGATTCGAGCAAAGAGTGTTCCGCACAGCGTAAAATTACTAACAAAAAGTGTCCGGACACTAACGGTGAATCCGCCTTAAATGCAGACGCTTTTCGAACTTTTTCGCAATGGGCATGCTCCATTTATTAAAAATCTTCTATTCATGAGTGTATATGTGTTGGTATGCCTGTAAATGAGAATTTGTGTATTCGAGTATATTTAAATTTACATAGTGGTCATACAGCGAAAAGAACAAAGTCAGCAAAATTGTCCAACAGCAGCAATGACCCCCATCAAAACAACTGCAGCAACAACAACCAAAGCAACAACGACGGCAACGGGGGCGCGAACGGCGAAGAAAGGTAGCAGAAGAACAACGGAGACGAGTGCACAAATGTAGATTTTTGATTGCTTAAATTTTCAACAACAGGCAAATGACCCAAGCAGTTCGAAGCATAGAGACGGACAATCCAAAGCGGGCCAACGAGCAGACAGACAGACAGACAACGAGCAACCAAAAAGCGCAGGACAATTACGTTTTGATTGAGTTGTGGTGAATAAGGGCAAAAATAAATCAAAAAATATGAGTTACAAAACATTGCAGAGGCAAAAGAAATGGCTAGTGGTTGGGACAAAGAAGAGAGAGGACATGCAGCAAACGAGAGAAAAAGGCAAACAACGCAAAAATTAAAGCAAAAGCAAATAACAAATGAGAGTACATAATAGAAAATTTTGTTTATTTTGCAGATTTTGTTT
Organism: Rhagoletis pomonella; assembly: GCF_013731165.1. Lineage (NCBI taxonomy): Eukaryota > Metazoa > Arthropoda > Insecta > Diptera > Tephritidae > Rhagoletis > Rhagoletis pomonella. The sequence goes on from NW_023458559.1 coordinate 27,470,346, forward strand.
ATTTATTTCGGTTTATTAGAGATGCTTTTTTGTTGTTGCCCAACTTCTATTGCTGTTAGTTATAAAGAAGGGTAAGAGACATATTTTCGAGCACTAATTTTTTAGAAAAATTTTTCTGCTGTATAATTTCAGCTGCATAAACAAAATAAATCGTCAGCCATTAGTGCGGCATTAACTGGCTGCTATTTTTTTTTGTGCTTTGTTTAAGCTTTTGGTTGTACGGTGAGTTTGTGATATTTGCAACGCCTAATTGCAATTAACTAAATTCTCGACGCGAGAGTGCCTAAATGTATGCAGCAATGCTTTTGTTTATACATAAAACTACAATGGAAATTTACGCATAAATTAAAAACCATAAATTTAAGCGGTGATTTATCTTAATTTAAATGCAAGCACGCACATTCAAACATCTGCAAAAATTGTTCATCTAACGCGCCTAAGTGTTTGCAATTCGCCAGTGCGCTCTTACTTGCCTCGTTGGCTGCCTACTCGGCTGCATGGTGGTTTGGCTTAGCTTTTGTTTGGCAAAAATCAATTTAAATTTCATCAAATAATTAACAAAGGCACCTCACCGAGCGCTGCCAGCAGCATGCAATATTTAATAGTGCATCACGCACGCACCATTGAAGGCAGTTGCCGCAAATTTTTATATTAGATGGCTGCATGAATTCATTCAAACTGCTAGCCAAACAGAGTACAGTAGATTTGAATATTTTACTTCGCATACAAAACACTCAGCGTTTGGAATTTTGTAAGTTATGAATATATATTTTGTTTTAAACTTTCTACCTTCAAATGGAAGAATGTGAATGAATGAATGGAAAACAATTACATCATTCAAACTCATTTCGGTAAAAGTTTTTTCTACAAACAATTTTGTTCGTATTGTAATAGAAGCGCATCAATACATACATACATACATATGAATGTTTGTGCATATGTGCACAGAAAAAATATTTTTGGATATTCATACAAACAATTTTCATTTATTTTAATTCAATTTATTTTCACTTTGCTTGAATATTGTAATGTCGACACATATATCAGAACAGGTATTCACTCAAATTCTAAAGAATTGTACCCGAAACCATTCATTCAATTTCAATTCATAAGCCATTTTGAATGAATTCATGCAGCCCTCTAATATACATATATTGCGCACATATCCACATGCGCTAGCGGCGTGAGAGCGACGTTGAAACAATAGCGCGTCGGTTGGGAGGGCCGCACGCCGGTAATGGCAGAATTTCGCTCCGAATTGTTTGGCGCTTAAGGGCCCACTAGAGTAATTTGACTAGGTGAGAGGCTAGGCGAAAGAGATAGAGAGCAAGAGAAGAAGAGGAATTAAGGGCTCATAGTATTTACTTGCATGTGTAAGCGCCAGTGTGTGGTGTAGTGTGAGCGTAATGCAGAACAAATTAAATTCATTTTAGTTGCCAGGAAGAACAAGCGGAGCAAGCACATATACACATATGCATGTTTGTATGTACAAACAAGAACAACAAGCGTCGCACACCGAAATGTGTAGCTAACTGCCAGTAAAAGCAAAAACAACAAAACGCTCATGAACATGCAAGAAGGTGTAATTTTGATGGATTGCTTGGCGGAAACTTTCAAGTTAACACACACAAAATGAGGGAACACAACAGCAATGCACTCATACATACTCACATGTGCAACGCGAAGTTGCTGCTACATAGTTATTTATGCTTAGGGGCCTTGCACATGCGCTCCACTCAACATATTTGTTGTTTCACTACTATTGATTGTCCTATGCTAAGCATATTAAGTTTCACAGCTCCACTGAATGCTTCACTTCCGCGTGGCTGCCAGTACTCCTACACAGGCAAATACGCACACACACACACACACAGTCCAACACATGCGCGCATACAATTATACTTACACTCACAAAACTTTTAAATTGCTTATGCAATTAAATCGCTTGACTGGCGCGCGTAAACTTCTGTGTATGCGTTGCGTGTGCGTGTGTGCATGTGTCGGTGTTGGCACTTCAACAATGCCATATTCAGTTGCCTACATTCAGGCTGACTGCCTCTTGTATTACTAAGTAATTGCAGCGCCGCATGCAAGGGCATTGTTGGAGGCCTGTTATGTATTCTAAAACAAATTAGCGACAACACCAGCAAAAATAAAATAAACTTTCTAAGTCGAATTTAATGGCTCAACAAGCATACTTTTTTGGTTAAAAAATATACGTATTTAAGTGTGGGATTCGAGACTCAGATTTCTTTTTGATGGAAAGAAAAATGTCGCTGAAAATAATTCATATAAAATTTAAAAAAATATTTTGAAATATTAAAAAATATTTTGAAAAATCCCAGGTTAAATATAAACAACGGTCAACTTTTGGGGCTAAGTACACAAATTTTGAAGCTATCAAAAATTTTTAAATTGAGATATTTGTTCAAAAAAAAAAATTAATAAATTAATGAAAATTGTTTTAAGTCTAAGATACGTTTGCATCTGAAAAGTACGTAAACGTTTCCATCTTAAGGCTTCAGGTATAGTCATCAAACTCAACAATATCTGTAGCTGAAAAGTATACACATTTTCCGGGACCGTAACAGTTATGATAAACATCATAATTTAATCTTTAAATTGAATTTAATCCGTTATTTAATTTTTTTTCGATCATATTAAAATCTTTATTTTCAGAAGAAATTTTTTAGACCATACAAACTGGATACTCCATCATAATGGTCAAAAATTGTGGAAAAAATCGAAAATTACGATCATTGCTGATCGAATACCGTAACGGTTATGATAAAATAATAATTTAACAGTTAAATTGGAGTTCTATTTAACCCGTTATTTTATGATTTTTATTTTTTCGATCAAAAATAATCGTTATTCTTTAGACCATAAAAGATTTAAAACTGCCATGAAATCACAGTCTCCGACACAATGTTTTGGTATTTAACGATTACCTGCTGTGCCTGCACATATTTTGATGTTTATACATAATCAGATTCTTGCGCTTTTTATGTTGTTTTAGAAGCAAAAAGATTTTTATAATTTTTAAGCTACGGATATACAACTTAAATGGGATTTTGATAGAAATAAATTAAATCCCAACTGTCTTGCGGACCACTTCACAAACGTGCTTTTGCTTGAAGTTTATTTAACAAACAAAAAATGTATTCAAAATTTTTAGCCTGACAGTATATAACGCGAGCTATTGTACTTCTAAAATTATCATACGAAACATTAAAGCTTAGGGATTGTTTTTTACAGAAAGTCATTTAGTTACTTGTTTTCTTAAGGCCAGTGTTTAAAACTTCCTGCCGGTAAATTAAAAGGCAAACTAGGTTTTCTCTTTCTCCTACTCGTTTCGGTGTTCTGCACACCTTCAGCAGGGATTCTACTTTAGAGTAGTTACTTTTTAAAATAAATCATTTCCGAAACAGTAAAGTATGCAACCCTTTTGCTAAAATTACGCGCAAAATATTAATGTGCATAGTTAACTACTTACAAGAGTTTTACTATAGATTTTTATATTCCTTCTGCTCAGTTAACAAAAGCTTCATCCAGCATGACGTTATAGTTAAATTAAAATCTTTTTGTGGAACAAGAATCACATGAAGGGGCTAGAATCAAAAGGATCTAATTAGATCGGATATGATTATGAGATAATTATGGTTAAAGTTGATTACTTATTGTAAATTCTGGGTAAACGCATTTGAAGTGATTCTTGCCTAAATGAATGCAGATTAGTTAACTAGTTCAAAGATTGATTACTATTTGGAACCAAATAAATACTATATTTAACTATACAAATATGGGTATAACATATATTTTCAATAAATGTCACTTAGACCCTTATGATTCTAACCCCTTCATTTGTATAGAAAAATATGAACTTTTCGAAGTTGTATACTTTCAGGCGAATTCACATTTACCCTTATCAGTGCCTAAGTTAAGGTGGCTTAACTGCATACTGTGAATTCGTGCCAAATAAACAATATTTTTGGGAAAATTTTAGTATTAAAAATTTTCATCCTAAAAGTATGCAACTTGAACTGTGGTTGAGTTTTATGTAAAATGTTAACGGTCTTGGTGCGCTCTTCGCTGTTCGGCGTACAGAGTACTTTTCATAACTCAATGTATTTTTTGTTCTTGGCCCAAAAGTATGCAACCGCAAGTGGGATTTAGCTTTTAGTAAATTGTAAAGCAGCTCAATCAGTTAGGCACTCTAGGCAGAATTCTAGGAATAATACTCCATAGTACTTAGACAAGAATACCGGTACTTTAAGAAACTGAATATCTGTAACTTTCTAGCGCTAAAAAGTATGTAATAGGTGAACTTTTTTCGAACCAGCTTTTTGCATAAAGACATCTGACATTTTGTAAAGAGGCAACGAATTGTTCTAATATCGCTATTCGTAAGAAAATTAGTTCAAATTATATTACTCTATAGCGAATGAGGTTTTTTGAAGCATACTCTTTGGAACACTATGAGGCAACTCAAAACCTGCTTACATTCTTATTATAAGGATTTATTCATTGGTACAGAACAAAAGCTTGCTGGGAAACACTGATCCCTAATGTATGAAGCATAAGAAAATTATTTCGTGAACAATTTTCACAAGTTTGGGTTTTAGCATACAAATACTATATCATCATTAATTATTACTATATCATGTTTAATTGTTAATATTTCTTGCATATTGTTCTATATTATTCAATATAACATTATTGGCTTTAAGTTTTTGTTCTAATTTTCGGTTGATAAAACTAACCTTAACCCTTTCCTTGCATTTGTACAATATATTGTACATTTAATTTTTTGTAATATTGGAAGCGTGCTACTAAAAATCTTATTAATGTTTTTGAAAACAAATTAAACTTTATGAAGTTTTGGAATCTCCCGAATAGTTTGCATGAATTTTATAATCGAAAATGTTTCAAAAATATTTTTAGAATTTAATTTAAAAATAGACCATTTTATAAAATTCCAGTACACGCAAGTTGTGGTAATTTACTGTACAAAAAAAAAAACGTGAAAGTCAAGTAAAAGCACATAGTATGGAAATATAAAAAGCACTTCATCATATCAAAATGCTAAAATTAAACTATCATGTTTTGAAATATTCTTCCCGAGTGCTAAAAAAAATTAAAATATATTGTACATTTACACTGAAAGATTGTAAGTGTCTTGTACAATATATTGAAGTTGAACAGGCAATTAGGGTGGTTTTTGCCGTGGTTTTTGAAGAGCATGTGCGCTGATGTTGCAGTAAAGGGTAGGTTTTTGATTTCTTTATCTACTGAAGGCAGAAAAAACCGGGAAGGTATATTAAAACGGGTCATTTGTACTTTATATTGTAATTGTATCTAAAATGTTTCATAATTTCTTTATATAACTCTCTTCTCGTGGAGAAAATCTAAAATTTTTTTATGCAAATCTTAACTAAAGATACTTAAGAAGATATCAAATATGCATTCCGACATATCTGCAGTAAAATCAATTATTTTGTGCATACATAAGTTCAATTTAAATGAAATAAAAGTTTAATTCCGTCAAACTTAGTAAAATATTTATTGAGTTTTCCTGAGTGCTTTTACTCCTTTGCGGACTTTTGTACAATATATTGCGCAAATTTGAGGTAGCCCTAATAGCTACCCAAAACAACTTTTGAATATGTTTTTTTTTTACTTTTACTTATGAGGCTCTATGAACCTTGTAATTAAAAGGAAAATTTTTATATTCATCAGGGACGGATTTGACCGGAAAGGGTTAAATCGCAAAACTGTGCAATTTTCGCCAATCGTTTTAATAAACGAGCATAGCTCAATTCTAGTTCTAGTTAAAACCATCTAAAATTATAATATATTTTAAAGGCAATAATCCCACAATTTAGCACCACATAAGACGGAATATTTGATCGTCTTGAATGTTAGAAATACAATTTACCTCAAAGCATACTTTTTGCTGTACTTGGTGAACCCATATCTGGGCGTGAACATTGTATGCACTAAATTCCTCGTATTTAGAATATAATTTTTAAGTGTCGATTTTAAGGTCGATGAGTTCAAATATTTATCGCTGAAAATTAAGTAATTGGACTACATTTGCGCTACGGATGAATACTTTTAGGGTATGTACTTAGAGAACTTCTGGCGTTATGACTTTTTTCTTTAAAATATAACTTTGATTAATATCTCAGTATATAAGCCCCCAAAAAATTGGCTATAAATGATGAGCACAACTTCCATAAACTCATAAAAAAAATTTAACTGAACTTTCCCTTAAAATATGCAAAATTTCCAAATTTTATCAGTACTTTCATTATTCAAGTCACAAGAAAAAACTCAAAACACTCTTTAACGCAAAAATATGTCACAAAGATACCGCTTCAAATTTTATAGCTGTCAAATTGCTGAATTCTAAATTACCAACTGCTCCTCAAAGTATACGCTTAGATAATTTCGCTTCTATCCTCCTCCAGCAAACAAGGTAATTTATAGCTGCAAAAAAAAAGAGCGACAGTACACCAAAGTTGTATAATTTAAATGCTGCGGGTGTGGGCATGTGGGCTTTCAGGGCACAGTATCGACTTTTGTCAGCAGAGTTAATCAGAGTAGCGCCAACGGTCTGCTTAAGCATGGTCAGACAGACAGACAGAGAGACAGACGGAAAAAATTATAATAAATGTTGATCAGCAAAAACTAACTTACTGCTGGCGATTTTCAAACCTGGAACAAGCAAAATAACTTAAAACAGACAAAAATAAATCACAACTCGCTACACGTCGAAAGTAAGGGGTGTATTTTTAGTTTGGCACCGCAGAAGCTGATACCGACCGCAAGAGTAATGATTACTCTCGAACAAGTGAAAGGTATGCGAGTTGTTGCCGCTCTCAAATGGGCACTGAAAAATGACAAATGACAGTCAATCATGCCATGACCGAAGCGATACGGCAACATAAAGGCAGCGAGGGCAGCGATGCCAATGGCTGACCACCAAATGCAAGTAAATTGTAATAAAGAAAATACTCCAGCTCGAGTGCGCTAACACAGGAAACGACTGTTTTGTGTAGATAATAAAATTTTGGCAATAAGCTAAAAGGTGAAAAATATTTTAACTGCACGAGCGCTATTACATAGCTGCACGCACATACAAAGTTAGGGAGGAAAAAATCGGCGGCAATATGAAATCAAATAAATTATGAAATCGTGTAAGGGTGACTAATGGGTTAAAAGGCTCAACGGGGGAGCGGGTCGAATAAGTACAAGGTAGTGGAGGCAAATACGTAGCCGCTTAATCAAGTTGACAAATTAATGAATAGCGTTGAATAAATGACTGCGCTTAAAGCTTTGATAAGCTCCACACAACTTGTACGTTTACATTAAGATACAGTACTTTTGAAGTTATGAACGGCTGGTTTTAAGGATTAAAATATTTTACTTCAACAGAACTGTGTAGGTAAGTTCATAAATTAATATGGTAACTATTAATAAAAATATACTTAATATTTCAATTTCGTTATTTTAATATACAAATGACATTATTATAAATAGTTGCCTAAACACCACAGCCAAATGTGCGGATTTCTTCTGCTTATAGTCGGAAAGAAGCAGAACAGGTTGATCAAAATAATAATCTGCGTGACTTTGCTGATTAAAGAGGCAAAGGGCGGAAATTTGTGGTCGCAGCGTAAACCGATAGTCGATTGAAGCGATTTATTTTTGGATACAGATAACATAACGCTGAGGGGCACCCCAGAAGGTAGTATTGAGGTGATTTCAGCTCACTATCTTCCAGGTGCGACATACAATTAAAACTGATGGAAAGCTCTCCACAGAAGATCCCTCCACCAACCCTATTGTCCAGTTTCGATATATCCGTGAAAAGGTTCACCGCTCCTCCTCTCCAGAAGTTTCGCCCGGCCCAATCCTCCCCTGAGGGAAAGTGTGCAGAGTAGAAGCTCCATGGAGTCATTTCGTAGTGGACTATTCTGTGCGACCAGGGATGTTATGGAAGCCCCTAGAACTCCGGAGTCTCTAGTCCTTAAGTCGGTCAACCTGAGTCTAATAGCTGTTAGCGCCGCGGCACCTTTGCCTACAATGCCGAACGCCGAACGTAGACCCAATAGACAACTTTGGGGAATATACCCTATCTCTTTCCAAGCAATATAAGGCCACTGATACCTTCCTTGTCCTTTCCTCTAGGTTTGATCTCCACGACCACTTCCTGTCAAGGATCAAGCCTAAGTACTTGATCTTGTCTTAAGCGCTGACCTCCAACTGAGGGAAAAACAGCGTCAAGTTTTTCATACTTTCTAGAGCATAAGACCAGTTCCGTATTACTCGGATTGACGGCGAGGCCAGTTTTGGTCTCTGGGGTATGTTGAGATAAAACTAAAACTCAACACTGCCCGAAAAATGCCTCCTTGACGGAGAATGCTGGAGCGGTAACGTCCAACTCCGGTCTTGCATCGGACACGTGAAGTTAGCGCCAGTCGAAGGTAGCTTCTGCAAGACTGACCTTTGTCGCTAACAAGGGTACAATTGGAGCAATGGTTGATTTAGGAAAAATTGCCACTAACAAGATAAGGTCTCCAGCCCTAAGAAAACATTTACCTGCGGCGGGACCCTATTAAAAGCACCCCTCTAAACCAAAAGGTCAAACGGCTACTCCACTTTTGGCGGGGCAGTCAAAGGCTTTCCGACTATTTTCTGTAATAGAGAGAATGGATGCGATTCAGCATATGACCTCAGCGGAAATAAGACATCGCGTCAGGAGAACCATTGGAACTCCTCTCTCAAACCAACTTGAACCCTTTATATCATAGGTATGTTCCCTTTTTCAATTCCTCATTATACTTTTTCTGAATCACATCTTTGATATTATCCTCCCGTTAAATACATACATATCTTGTCCCTCCTACCACCTTAGATCCGCTATCTTCTCTGTAACTACCACTCTACCTCACATTTATCAATCTTTTCTTTCCACTTCTTTAAAAGCTTGTCCCCTTTATCCCACAGTCTTTTTTTAACTGCAAAATTTTGCCTTTCACCGCCAAATAATTTTTGGCGCTCAGCACTGCTGCTGCTGCTGGCCTTTCTTAGGGTAAGTCGCAAAACTTTCGATTATGTTATGCAAATTACGCACGCACTTTTCAAATTTATATGCTTCACAGCTACTCAACAGCCACGCTGGCAAATGCTTTGTCAAAGTATATGCGTTCGTACCTCAGCTGACACTCCACAACCAACCGCTTTGTTTGTACGCACCGCACACATTTTTTTTTCTTCGCTCTTACTAACAAGTTTTCAGCAACTTTTTTCGTATATATTTTTTTTAATTTTTGACTGCTTTTTTCGCTTTTGCTCCTTGTTGTTGCTGCTTATCACTTTTTGCGCCTTACTTTATACTTTGTTTAATAGAGTTTAAAGCTGCTAAAGGGCGTGTGTGTGGTTGGCGGCGCGTATAGTTGTGGGTGTGCGCGAAACTGGCTTGGAGTGAGTGAAAAAGTTTTGCTAAGTAAAAAACTGAAAGTTAGTTATTTTGGCATAAAAAGGGATATCTACGTGCCTGATTATGGTTAAGTACTCAATTTTTAAACAGTTTGGCGTGTGGGTAAAAGGTAGCTTAAGTAAGGGCGTGAAAAATTCATTTAAGTGGTATGTGAATAAGGAAGTGGAACAAGTTTTGTATTAGGAAAAAAATGGAGCAAAAAATTTAAGATTTTATAACTAACTCTCTGGCTTTTAATGTCCCTATACTCAATTAGCTTTCTTATTTTCTATATTTTTGAAGCCATAACGAAAGTTTAAAAATTGTTTTACAAAAACTACAACTCTTTGTTTAAATAGTTTCCTATTCGAATGAAAAGTTGCACAAACAAATATTTTTCAAGAAGAATGCAGCAGCAATAAAAGTGGAATAACAATTTCGAAGCAGTTGCAACTCGGCAACAATTGTAAACCAACAATTGTCCAGTAGATGATATTCACTGAGGTGCAATTGTTTGCGTACAATCTGCGCTAAAACAATTCGTGAGTAGCTTAATTTGCACTTTGAAGGTATTGCAACATTGTTAAAACTGAAATAATAACCAAACTAGTAAAAGCAATTGAAAGACTGATACAATAATAAAACAAACAAAAAAACCTATATATATACATCTGCGTAAAGGCAGTGATTGCACAGCTTTTGAATTTCTGATAAAGCCACTAAATTCTTATTCAAACATAGTTTAGGTTTCAAAATTTTATTAAAAAAAAATGTTTGAAAAATATATAAAAAAAACCTATAGGTAAACAAATTCGGTACGGTTGTACAGCTTTTCCCCATACTTTGAGCTTGGATAAACTACAGGTTAGGCTGTAGACAGATTTCGGCGCAGTGGGCATCAAATGAGGTGCCGCAAGACGTACAAAGAGGCACACCGCCGCTTCTGTGGTTAATAATGTACTGACAAACATAGAAGGAGAAGCAGCCATACTAACAGTTTGTGGAGTTCACATCTCAGTTATCATAAGCGTACTGGCAAACCAGACACTGAAAGCTATCAGTGATAGAACCACAGAGGTTGGGCTGAGCGTTAACGCAGAGAAGACTTGCTTGATATTATTCACGAGGAAATACAAGATCCCAGCTTTGAATAAACCCAAATGGGGGGAGACCACCCTTCAACCAAAGGCAAACACGAGGTACCTTGGCATCGTACTGGACAGCAAACTGTCGTGGAAACTTTAAGTGGAAGGGCGGGTGAGGAAGGTTTCGGCAGCAATGTATAAATGCAAGACTATATTAGGCTGCACTCGGGGACTTTCTGCTGCTCTTTCGCCCTGGATCTTCACGGCAATCGTTGAACCAATACTGTTTTATAAAGTATTCGTATGGTGGATAGCAACGGAAAATAATGCATACATAAAACCACTTTAGAGTGTTTACAGGCTATCTATGATCAGTCCATGTGCCTTGAAGACAACACCATAAGAAGGCTAGATGTGGCTGAAACCGTCCACCTATATTGGGTCCCAGGACACAAGGGCGTGGAAGGTAATGAGAGCGCTGACGAGGAAGTCAAGGATGGCGTCCTCTTAGACGCCTCACTAATGACGCATATACCAATTCCTATTGCGGAAATCAAAAGATCACAAAATCTGCTCATGTACCGGCGAGCAGATAGGCTTTGGAATATAACTCAGGGTTGCAGACTTGCAATAATTATGCGTAATTCATGCGACACTTATTTCCTAATATCAACAAGAAGAACATACTCGAGGCTCCTGATAGTCTTGCTAACAAGATTTAAATTAGGTCTAATATAAGACAACAATTTTGGGAAATGTAGGCAAAGACTCGCGTTACTCGTCAAGCTACAGCTGCAGAGTCTACAAGCAGCAATTGGCAAAGGACCGAAGTGTCTATTGAAATTCGCTAAAAGAACGGCAGTGTTTTCTAACATTGCCTAAAAACATTTATTAATAGGTCGCAAAAGCATCTGGACGTTATATCATTCTATGTGGGACCCCTTTTCTCAGCCCGCATAACCTTACATTACCTAGCCTTATTGCTCTACTAACTTGATGCATATGTACTCCAAACACTATACCGAGGACAAAAACCGTTGATGCTCTGACTAACACCACCATACAGTGGTCACAGTCGCTTACTCAAAAATGTTTCCATCGATTACGATTTTAACTGCGTATTCGATTTCTTTGGGCAATATACTAATATATAGTAACTGTTCAAGCGTTGTAGAATAGAATTTTCTCTATTATAGCAAGCGTATGTTACATCATCCAATACCTAGAATGACAAGCAGAATTAAAAATGGAGCAGCGGTGCATTGGCGTCAAAGAATGGTGTCTGCTGTCAAATCCACAACGAAAGAGTTGCCGTCCGCGATACATGTCGCGATTCAAACGCTCACAGTCAAAGAGAACAACACACCGCTTTTTAAGCAGTTCCTACTTAGTAGGGTACCAAACACAAGTTGATTTTTTCTCATAATAGTCCATCAATACCTTAACTTTATCAACACCTTAATATCAGGCATCCGTTGTTTTTATTAGGATCCATGAATGTATGCGCCTCGCATTTTTGACCTCGCCTTGAAAAAACAATTTGTTGACAAGAAAAAACCTCATTTCGTGCTCAAAATAACTGATTTCCTACAAATTGCCATCTCTTCATTGCCTTGGCTTATTTGCATCAAAAAACTTCGCGAAACCTTGCTACTCATGACTGATGCCTGTCGGCGTTATTTGTTTTACGTATTTCACTTTCATACTTTTCACGCCAGCTCCACTACAAAGCAGTACACTTTTACACATACATGTATAGTATAATGCAAAAATAAAAAGTTGTAACTGGAGAGAGTAAAATGAAAATAAAAATCTTTTAAAAGTTTACGAAATTTTCAAAAGAAATTCCCAGCTGCCCTGGCTAAGGACCAGTGGTAAACAGTTCTCCTCATTTCCTACACCAGATGATATTTTTAAGCTACAATACTCGCATAATGCGACAAGCTTAGTTTGTTTGCTTATAACAGGCTAGGTACTTGCAGCAAGTCAAAAAAGCTGCACGTGCAAAGCAAAAGTGTCAAATTAAATTTAAAAATCGATTTGGGGCAGGTAAATATGAAAATTGCATTTCTAACTTGATTCCGCTTTTTTGTTTATCGTCAAGTTTGAGGGTTCTCGTTTTTTTTTTTTTTTTGTATTTCAATTTCATGTTTCGCTTTTACAATGAAAGCAATTACTCTAGCATACCTTAAGGCTATAAATCAAAACATATATTCAGTGAATTTTTGAAGAATACTTTTAAGCGATTAATAGAATTACCAATTGTTTAAAAAATACTTACTAAGATTTTCTAAGTGTACTCCTTTTTGGTTTTAGAAGCTGTGAAAATGTATTTCTTGCATGCTCTACCTATAAATTGGAAACTAAAAAATTTTAAAAATTTGATTGCCTAAAAGTATGCAACATTTGCCTTGGAAGCACCGAATACCTAAAAAAGAGTTCCACTTTGATATGCCGTATCTCTGAAGGGCGTAGTTTGAGGAAATAGTTTACCGCCAAAAAGTATGAAATTGTTGGTGAAAAACTAATATAAGATTTAACACTAAATGGATTTTTTCCAACTAAGCGTCAAGGAATGAGAAAACTCTAGAGTATTTTTTATCAAAAATCCGAAAAATTATGCAATATTAATATTACCATGCCAAACTCATTCGATTAAAAAAGATTCTTACGTTGAACCTGGCATAACAGCTTCGGAAAATTCTATGTAAAAATTACTTAACAGCGCCCCATATTTAGTATGCATGGATACAAAAATCCCTTCGAGAAACGAGAACTTGTATTAAATTTTTAGCTTAAAGCCTGAAAGTAGGCATCACTGACAATTACGGGAGTGGAAAGATTTGTTTCCAGTTCATTTCTTCAGCGGCAGCTGAGTAGACAAGATACTAATTAATAAAAAAAATAATAATGTTTGCCCTTCCTGTGATAAACGCCAGCAAATTTACTATCAAAGCGCCTCGAAATAGGCTTCATTTTAAAACTTATTATTCAAAAGCATGGAAAGGAGCATTTTTTAGTGAACAATACCTGATGGGAATACAAAATGTAAAATTTAAGTATACATCCACCTTTACTTCTGAGAACGCCAAAAGTATGCATGGGTTTACGTAGAAAAGTTTGGCCCTCAGTAAAAAGTACCACCATCAACGTCACAAGAAACACCACAAAAAGGTGCCTATTTCGAGTTAAAGAAAAACTCGTTTACTCTCGAAAAAAAGAGCTGCCTATACGTTTTGCTCAGTACTCCCAAAAGTATGCATGCATTTGTCGCATGAATATTGATCACCTATTTATGCAGCCGCAGGAAAGTATGCAATCATTTGTTATACAAGTACATTGCTTACCAAGGAATTGTAAGCAAAATCTGCAAAAAATAGTGGCAAATTAAAAAACGCTTGACGTTTTTTTACAGCAAATAAAACTCGCATTATCTCGAAGACCCTAGACTTTACAGTGCATTTTGGCATTTTTCTACGTTTTTTCTCGCTCAATAGCCACACGCCTTTTAAACATTTCTTGTTTTTTTTTTATTCTGCACTTCATTTGATTTAACCGCTCATTGCTAACCCAACTATAGTTACACTGCCATCTTTCTTCTCCTTCCGCTACAGCTTCAGCTAACGGCTTGACAAATTTTTTCTTCTTTTGCCTTAAGTCTATACAAGTACCCACTCTAGATCACTTCTACATGTAAATGTGGCACTTAAGCGCTGCAGCAGGCAAACACACTTAAGTCAAAACCCGTTGGAGCAGGGGTAACTGCCTTAGGTAGCGGGCGTTGGTTGGTTTGTGAGCCCTTCTCGAAACGATTTAAACTTTTATGCATGTCAGAAGCACGCACAAACCAACTCATACAAACTAACACACATACACACATGCATACAAATGCAAACTCGTCCATATTCAGAGCCCATTAAGCGCTGATGAAGTGGCTGCGAAAGTGGTTACAAAAAAAAAAGAGAGAACGTAGGAAGTTTTTGTTGCCGCCCGCTCCTTCCTGCAGCGCCCTCGCTTGTTGGCTGAAATTGGAAAGTCGCAGAGTCGAAGAGTTCTTAATGGCAGTTCGAGTATATTTATTTTCATTTTTCATTTCCTTTTCCCTGCACTTTCAGGCCATTTTTCCAGCCATTACCAAGGGGTCCATAGCACTCCAACCACCCAGCACTTTTGGAGGAAGAAATGTGTTCGTATATGTAGTGCAAAAAATCGAAATCGTTCACCATTTGCATGCAAAGTCATCGTTTTTACGTTTGACTTGATTTGAATGCATTCATTTAGGCGCAGTGTGACAAACGCACACATGAAGATAAGCGATATTTCAAGCACACAAATACATATACACAGAGGCCTGACTACCGCCTGCCGACCGCCTGTCAAGCCGAGGCGTCATTGCAATCAAGTGCCACTCAAGGCAAGCAATGTCTATGGGTTGATGTACTTAGTATGCGTTTATATACTACGCACGCACAAACATGCATACATACATACATACATAGTACATATATGAACACACTTACGTTTTCGAGTATTTAAGTTGCTCTTCCTTTGCCTCTGCTTACGTTCGGTCGTTCGGTAACACTTCTCTCTCTGTCGCTTTTGTTGCCATTGTCGTGGCTGTGGATTGATTGAGTACCTTTCGCTGTGGCGGCCATCAATTGCTGCCGCTGCTGCCTACCTCCCTAGTCGCCTGCAACTACCCACTGCACTACCGTTATCGTAAACACTACACTTCAGTACACATTATGGTACCACCCGTTCTCTCTAATATTCACTCATGCCCTCAAATCGATTTTTAGGCGGTTAAGCAATGGCAGCAGTAACTGGTAGAAGAAAAAATTAGCAAACAATTTAAAGTAGGCATAAAAAATTGTTTTCAATTTTCTACCTTGCAATATCAGAGATTTTGTTTTTGTTTAGTAGTGACAGCAAATTTTTTGCGTTTTCGGTAAGGGTCAACTCTTCACCCGGCTGGCGCCTGTTGTTATGCTGTACTTAGCGGTGAAGGCAAAATTTAACCAGTTTTTTTGCTTCTTTACTACTATCTTCGCCAGCATTTAATTTTAAGAAGTACGAAAAAGTCGCAAAACTTAAACAAATCGACCAAGTATGCTATGAGGTGTGAAGTTAAAGTTCGCTAAAGTGACCTAACAAAAAACTATTAGGTAAATATTCAACTGAAAACGAGAAAAGGCCAGAAAAAAGTTATTGTGACCGGCAGCTTTTGGCGCACACACAATATTTTCAATTTCTACTTACTGCTCTAATTATACTAATAAATGTCTTTACTTGGCTACAGCGCCAACTTGGCTATAGGCAAGTTGCCAAAAAATGTTACGCAAGCTTTTGGCTGAAAACAGCGGAAAAAATGGACACAAAAAATGGAGTAAAAATGTTAAAAAGAAAAAAAAATCTTTTGGATATTTCTACTTAATTTATTTGAACAGTTACCTAGAGGAGACAAGTAGTATGACTGGAAAGGTAAATTAAGAAACTGAACATTTTAAAACTAAGGAGTGGAGAGTACAAATCTAAAAACCGCTTATAAACTTGCCATTACTTAACTTATTAAATTAAGTCTTTGGAAAAGGAGTTTTATTTTTTCCTAACTTAAATCGATCTCAGCTAAAGAGTTACGTTGAATTAAGGTACATTTTACAGATGTTTCAGGCAAGGACGTGTCCAAGATTTTTTTTTCGTTTTCTTTTTATCTACTTTCAACAATGAAAAAAAAATAATAATAATAATCAAGGAACACAGTTAAAACAGTACTTTACTTTTATTTGAATCTGTTCTATACTGAGGGGAAAAAATTTTAGAATTAAAAAAAACGTACTAAATTTAAAAAATACGCATACGAAAGAGCACCAACCCAACTCGTTTTAAATTTGAGTATGTACGTTATAAAATATGTCGTTGTGAAGTGCACAGATGCTTTTTCGTTATACGAAATTATAATGAAGAAAAAAATAGTTTTTGCTCCGTTTGATGGTAATTGAACCCGGACCCTCTTGGCAGCAACCAATTATATCAAGCGTCTCAGCTACAGCCACACATGTAAATGTGTTTTCAAATGTTGAGTTTGAATCAACATCACAGCGCGCGATTAGTGCATTCCCTGCAGGGAAACCGCGGACTGGTGAATCAAATTTCTAGTTCCGTACTAGGTCTTTATCGCCAAAAAGGAACTAGTCCGATAGGAACTAGATCCCCACCAGTCCAAAATCGGCGAAAAGTGGTACTTTTAAGAAACTAATTTTTTCAGTTTTTTTCACTAGAAATCTATATCTAAAGTGACGAATTTAGAAATGGTTCGGAACTATAGAAAAAGGGATGCAGACAGAACTAGATCCTATTTGTCGAATTTAGAACTATTTCAGAACTATCGAATAAGGGATGCAGCGGGGGTCTTGTTTACTTTACATAGATATGTGTTCGGCGGCTTTTTCGTTCAAATACGCTTCTATTCTGTGCTTCGCAGATGCTTTTTCATAGCTTGGTAATACAAAACTAAAATTTGTGTTAATATTTCAACATCTTGGGACCGTCTGGAATCTAAGAAATAACAGCGAGCACCTCTGCAAACTCAGCTACAGCTAAAGGTATGTAAACGTACATTTCTTACAATCATTCAAACAAATTTAATTTCAAATTTAAAACACATTTCTTCCAAAATAACTTAAAATCGCACACACGGAAGAACCAAAAAGATTGAAAAATCATGATACTTTTTTCTTTCATCTGCCGATTTTAGAACTGGTTCGGAACTATAGAATTTAGGACTAGTTCGGAACTATCGAAAAAGGGATGCAGCGGGGGGCAATTGACACTTCCTAGGACATCGCCATGTTAAATTCGCCAGTTGCTTGCATGCAAAAGGGATTTATCGCGAACCAGTACTGGGTCTAAATGTACTAAAAGCGCACCAGTTCAGAACTAGAGATTTTCCCCACAGGGTTTGTACAGATAAACATGTACCATGTATGTGTATGTGGTGTCACCGCTGTACATGCTTTGTATACATATACTTTCTTAATTACATATGAAAAAGCAGACGTGCAAAATGCCATCCGTGTAGTGAAAAATGCTTCATTTTAATACGGGCGTATTTGAATTGAATATTATCCATTATACGTAGTGCATGTATAATGGAAATATTCAATTTTCACTTGATTTAAATACGCACATTGTTAAACGGTAATCAAATAAAAAATTTTCATTTTTACAACGCTTTTTTTTTCTCAGTGTACACTGAGGGGAAAAAATATTAATATCAAATAGAAACCGCAATTGATCTTACTATAATGATCATAAATATAGTATGAACAAACAAAATACGAAATATGAAATATGGCACCTGAAATATGAAATCTAGAATGTGAAATGTGAAGTATGAAAACCTACTGCTTTTTAGCAGGGTATATCCTTTTCAACGTTCATATCAAATACGTGGATTTTACTTAAATTCTTTAAGCAGATTAAAATGAAAAAACACACTATTACGAGGCTTGATATATATTAGCTTCACATTTGTATTTAATATTTTTTTCTTTTCGCTGGCCTTAGTTTTTTATGAGAATTTCCAATTTAGCCTAAAAAAGCTTGTTCTTTCATTGATTTGTTTATATTTGACCGAAATTAAGGATTGCTGAATTCATATGCAATTTTTGGCGCTGCATAAGAGTTCGTCTTTTGTAGCACAGACAGAGCCGTATTCACCATATCAGGGCTCCTAGGCAATGTAATATTCGGGGCCCCTTCACCCATTTTTAACTTCCTGAAATACATTTTTTATATTCATATATCACATGAACCAAAAATACAAGATCACGCCTTCTTCTTAGTAGCCCGTTATAATCGCATTGAGGAAAAAAGTTTGGCGACTTTGACATTAGCCGTTTGTTGACATTTGTTCGTTGTTTACAATTTGGTGGTGGCTTTTACTGCAATTTTCTTAATTTTCGCTTGTTACAACGTGTGCACACATAAGGTAAAGAATAATTTAACACAACGACATGATTTATAGAAGAATTTGCATAATAAAAATGATTATTCATGCGTTCAACAATTACGCGTTTTTTTGTTCTCTTCGTTGTTTACTTCTTACAACAAAGATGGCGTCGAGATTTCAACAGCTAGAAAATAACTGTTTTCTTTCTTTCGGGAAGGCGTGATCTTGTGTCTTTCGTTCATGCATATATCATAGCTATTTTTTCACTACATCATTCATCACCCTTCGGAATATACTTGCCAGATTTTCGTTTTTATATATCTTAAAAAAAAGTGAACGCAAGCATATTTGTTTTCATGCATTTTTTGATGTGGCATTTTAGGCGGCAAACTGAAAAACAAAAAAAAAA
>NW_023458559.1:27489377-27492012 GCF_013731165.1 Rhagoletis pomonella
AGATATATATATAACTATCATATAGGGGAAATTGTCACCTTTGGTGGTCTTTTTTTGACATAACTCGAGAACCACTAGTCCGATTTTGCTCAAACACTATTACTATATAATCAACAGTTTTGCCGGTAAAAATAAATGTATGAAGAAAAAAAATATTTTTTGCTTAAATATTAAATTTTTTTAAAACTGTTGATTATATAGAAAAACGTTATATGAACAGATTAAAGGAATTGTAATTTTTAATTTTTTTTTAATTTGTTTGAGCAAAATCGGACTAGTGGTTCTCGAGTTATGTCAAAAAAAGACCACCAAAGGTGACAATTTCCCCTATATGATAGTTATATATATATCTCGATTCCTAGACGTGACCCACGAAACGCCGGGACACGTATAACTTCTTTTTTACCGATATAACTTTCCCCGGTAGTTTGAACCCTTCCCGATCACTGACCCCTACCATTTGTCTCACAGTGTAATTAATTGTTGTTTTGTCTCATATTTGAGAGCCAATTGAACTAAGGCCACAGTATAGTTAATAAACGAAATTTGGGTTTTCACCCTTCTCTCTAATGCTGCTACATTTCAATAATAGCTCCTACCCTGAATTAAGACAGCATGCGTCATGGATTAAAATACGTAGGCATAGAATTTCGACAAGAGTCGTTCTCTCAGTTAATGGATATGAATTTAAAACGTTGCTGGCTAAAAAAATTATCAGAAAATTAAAGGCGCTTCGAAAAAAATAAACTTATGCTCAAATCAATTACCCAAAAATGTGGCCATTTCAATATCTGCACTCATCTTTATCTTTAAAACTAAATCGAGCGAAAAGTAAACAACTTAAAAGGGCTTCAACTCCACTAGCTAAATAACGAGATTTTCGCCAACAAACGTGTCTCTATATTTAAACATACCGAAAATATATTTGCTTACTTCAACAAACAACAACACTCCCGCAGTTGCACGGCGCCTTCGCCGCCGCCGCCACCACACGTATGCACACAGGATGCACATCAAAATACAACTCAGCGCGTAAATACCCGAGTAAATGGTTGGTGACGCTTTCTTGGCGCCTGCAGGCACGTACAATCAAACCTATAACGAGTGTTGCCAGATTTTGTTAAAAAAAACCGTAAATTTCACATAAAAATGTATTTTCGACCAAAAACCTGTAATCTACAAAAACGAAGAGTTTGAAAAATAAGCATTTTTAAATGTTATTAAGTACTAGCCAATACCCGGCGTGCTTCACTGCGCCTTAAAAGTATTTTTGTGTTGCTTGATACTCGTATTGTAATATTTCATTTATTTTATCAATACAAATACAATTTTTGGGAGTAAACTTTCCTAAACCTCTTCAGTTTGATACCCATATTGCAATATTTTATTTATCTTATCAATTAAATTAAATAAAAATTTTCAAACATTTGGCAACCTCCAAAAAATATTTTCGGCTGTAAGCTTTGTTAAACCTCCTTCTTTTGACAGCCATATTGTAATATATACTTTATCTTATCAATTTACTTAAATTGTAATTTACAAACAGGTAGCAACACCTCTAGTAATACATCGGTGATTACTGCATTCAATTTCATGCAATAGTTTTCGAGTGCTGCGCGTACCAACATACAGACAGACAGACAAATATTCTAAAAATTGTTGATTTGGCTTCTATTGCTGTAAAAAATACCCCCATATTAGTTTTTCTTTAATATCTATAATGTACAGACATCGGCCTGTTACAATTTATTATATGTACAGATAAATAATAAAAAAATAATAATTCCAAAGAAAATAACACGAACAATTTAAATTATACTTAACTAAACAAAAAGAAACTTTGTAACTGCAACATTGAAATTACATTAGGGGTATTCTCCAAATCTTGCAAAGCCATTGCACGTAGCACGGATTGCACGGATTGCATAAATTGCAAACACACAACAAGAAAATTCATGGGAAACAACATTTCCTATCGCTGCAAAATATGCAACGTCGAAACCCATGTATATATTTTGCAAAATAGCATAGCAAGATAATAGCGACCCTGTGCTAGTTGTTTTGTTGTTGGAATTGCTACATATTTCTCTCATTCCTCTCATCTCGCTCACTTAATTTTTTTTTGCTGTCTCTTGTTATTGTATTTGATACATAATTTCGCTGCTTGCTCCCCCTGCATGCTACCTCTTTGCAATGGGGTGTTCTCGTACTCTTCGAAATTTGGAATAGTATTTTTGCATTTCGTGCAATCCGTGCATCGTGCAAGACTTCGAGAATACCCCTATTTTATTTCAATAAAATTAAGGTGCCTCATTTCTTTATAAATTTGCGAATCGCGAGTTTGTGCATTTTTTATACATTTCATTCGATACTTCAATTTAGTATTGTACTAAAGCATTTTTTTAAGAAATCTTAAAATACCAGAGAGTGCTGGAATTTCTTGCTTATTGCTAATTTTTGTCTTATTCAAATTGATTTTTCAAAAGTGTAAGCGCGACACCTTCATCGCCCCTTTTTATCTTAAAAATTGTCTTCCAAAAAACCCGCAAGAGAAGTTTTAATTTATTCCTGCCAATTTGAAATTTCGGAAAAAAAACGTTATTTGTACTAGGAGGTAATTTAAAAGCTGTAAATC
>NW_023458559.1:27492112-27494402 GCF_013731165.1 Rhagoletis pomonella
GATTTACAGCTTTTAAATTACCTCCTAGTACAAATAACGTTTTTTTTTTCGAAATTTCAAATTGGCAGGAATAAATTAAAACTTCTCTTGCGGGTTTTTTTGAAGACAATTTTTAAGATGAAAAGGGGCGATGAAGGTGTCGCGCTTACACTTTTGAAACAAATTTTTTCAGCGGTCCTTGGCATTGCAGTCACCACAGCAAATGTGGAAATAATATTTTTCAAAATCAATTTGAATAAGACAAAAATTAGCAATAAGCAAGAAATTCCAGCACTCTCTGGTATTTTAAGATTTCTTAAAAAAATGCTTTAGTACAATACTAAATTGAAGTATCGAATGAAATGTATAAAAAATGCACAAACTCGCGATTCGCAAATTTATAAAGAAATGAGGCACCTTAATTTTATTGAAATAAAATGTAATTTAAATGTTGCAGTTACAAAGTTTCTTTTTGTTTAGTTAAGTATAATTTAAATTGTTCGTGTTATTTTATTTGGAATTATTATTTTTTTATTATTTATCTGTACATATAATAAATTGTAACAGGCCGATGTCTGTACATTATAGATATTAAAGAAAATCTAATATGGGGGTATTTTTTACAGCAGTATGTTGGTACGCGCGCACTTGAAAACTATTGCATGAAATTGAATGCAGTAATCACCGATGTATTACTAGAGGTGTTGCTACCTGTTTGAAAATTACAATTTAAGTAAATTGATAAGATAAAGTATATATTGCAATATGGCTGTCAAAAGAAGGAGGTTTAACAAAGCTTACAGCCGAAAATATTTTTTGGAGGTTGCCAAATGTTTAAAAATTTTAATTTAATTTAATTGATAAGATAAATAAAATATTGCAATATGGGTATTAAACTGAAGAGGCGTAGGAAAGTTTACTCCCGAAAAATTGTATTTGTATTGATAAAATGAATGAAATATTACAATACGAGTATCAAACAACACAAAAATACTTTTAAGGCGCAGTGAAGCACGCCGGGTATTGGCTAGTATTTAATAACATTTAAAAATGCTTATTTTTTTTAACTCTTCGTTTTTGTAGATTACAGTTTTTTGGTCGAAAATACAGTTTTTTGGGAGATTTACAGTTTTTTTAAAAAAATCTGGCAACACTGGTTATAGGTTTGATTGTACGTGCCTGCAGGCGCCAAGAAAGCGTCACCAACCATTTACTCGAGTATTTACGCGCTGAGTTGTATTTTGATGTGCATCCTGTGTGCATGCGTGTGGTGGCGGCGGCGGCGAAGGCGCCGTGCAACTGCGGGAGTGTTGTTGTTTGTTGAAGTAAGCAAATATATTTTCGGTATGTTTAAATACAGAGACACGTTTGTTGGCGAAAATCTCGTTATTTAGCTAGTGGAGTTGAAGCCCTTTTAAGTTGTTTACTTTTCGCTCGATTTAGTTTTAAAGATAAAGATGAGTGCAGATATTGAAATGGCCACATTTTGGGGTAATTGATTTGAGCATAAGTTTATTTTTTTTTTCGAAGCGCCTTTAATTTTCTGATAATTTATTTAGCTAGCAACGTTTTAAATTCATATCCATTAACTGAGAGAACGACTCTTGTCGAAATTCTATGCCAACGAATTTTAATCCATGACGCATGCTGTCTTAATTCAGGGTAGGACCTATTATAGAAATGTAGCAGCATTAGAGAGAAGGATGAAAACCGAAATTTCGTTTATTAACTATACTGTGGCCTTAGTTCAATTGGCTCTCAAATATGAGACAAAACAACAATTAATTACACTGTGAGGCAAATGGTAGGGGTCAGTGATCGGGAAGGATTCAAACTACCGGGGAAAGTTATATCGGTAAAAAAGAAGTTATACGTGTCTCGGCGTTTCGCTGGGTCACGTCTAGGAATCGAGATATATATATAACTATCATATAGGGGAAATTGTCACCCTTCGTTGTCTTTTTTTGACATAACTCGAGAACTACTGGTTCGATTTTGCTCAAACAAATTTAAAAAAATTAAAAATTACAATTCCTTTAATCAGTTCATATAACGTTTTTCTATATAATCAACAGTTTTAAAAAAATTTAATATTTTATGCAAAAAATATTTTTTTTCTTCATACATTTATTTTTACCGGCAAAACTGTTGATTATATAGAAAAACGTTATATGAACAGATTAAAGGAATTGCAATTTTTAATTTTTTTAAATTTGTTTAAGCAAAATCGGACTAGTGGTTCTCGAGTTATGTCAAAAAAAAGGCCACCAAAGGTGACAATTTCCCCTATATGATAGTTATATATATATCT
>NW_023458559.1:27494502-27496740 GCF_013731165.1 Rhagoletis pomonella
CACAAAGGGGAGGGACCTACAGTTTTACGCCGACTCCGAATGGCGAGTGTATTTTTATGAGAAGCTGTTTTTCATGGCAGGAATACACTCGGAGGTTTGCCATTGCCTGTCGAGGGCCGACCGCTGTTAAGAAAAACCCCCTTTTTCTGCATTTTTTTCACTCATTCATTTTTTCCCTTTCATTTTTTTGCTCACTCACTAAGGGCCTAAAAGAATTTTTTGGTGACTTTAAAATTGAAGCACATTCATGCGCTATTTAACATTTCATCAGATAATTTGTTCCGCTTTTTACATGAAACACCAGTTACAACTGAAAAGATTCTTTCTTACTCAGCGCTTGAATTGGTTAACGTAAGAAAATTTTCGAAATTGTCCTTATACTTTTTAACAATTATATACCATTTCACTCCACATCACATCTTCAGAACGATTAATTTCGTAAGAATGTCGAATATTCTTGAATTTTGATCAATTATGCAACAATAACTGCGTCAAAAGAAAATCCTTTATTTATATGAAGTGTCCCTTTTTTCCCTTTTAATAATTTTTGATGCAAAATATCCCTCAAATAGGGAAATTACCCACAATCTGGCATCACTGCTTTCATAATTTATGGAGATTCAATTTTTCAGGTCAAAAAAGATTCACTTACAATATTTAGCTTGTAAATATCCTCGATAAAAAAGCTTCGAAAGTACATTCTGGCAAATTTATTAAACAACTTAGGCTAATTAATAAGATTTTTACTTAGATATAAAAGCTACATAACAACATGCCTTAAAACCATATACAAGCTTCATAGAAGCTTTCATTTGTTCAATCAAGAAAACATCACAAGGGCTTAATGAAATTTCAAGAGCCTCTATTTGTTAGGCTATACAAGTTACAGTTATGTTTTTCATCATTTTTAGATCAAAGCTTCGAAAATCTATTTAGTATATTTCTGTGTACAACTTTCTTTAAATTAGGAAGGCAATCACAAGCTTTCACCTTGAAACAGTTATTGACTTACTGTCATTTTGCAACGGTTTCATTTCTCATTCGACTTTTTTAGCAAATATTTTTGGTCAAAATATGACAATTGCGATCAGTGTTGTCATTTTGTGCTTTTGGAGCTAGATTTAGCTCTTTATTTTTTTTTCTCCCAAAATTGGGCTTTAGCTCCTTCTTAGCTTCTTTTTTCAGCACTTTTAAAAATTTTCTAGCACTTTTTTAGATCCAGAAAGTTTTAGTTTTATTTGATAATATATTAAAATTACAAATATGTCATTGCAAAAGTGTTGACTAAGCTCACAAACAATACCGGACAGTAGTTCCAGCTCCGATAAGCCAAAACATAAGCGTTGATAAAATGAAAAATTTCGAAATGCAGTGGAAAAACATGCATTTGTATCCACGGGAAAATACAAACTCTACCAAAAACTCTTGGATCTAGATTACACAAATCAAAAACTAATTAGAAGAATATAGTTTATTTGATCGCGCGGATTTTGCTTTTAGCTTACCAACCTTACCTTTAAGGAGCGATGAAAATAAAACTTTTAGGAAAAATTTTACTAAAAAATGATTCGTAACTTGAGTTTTTATGGTCAATTCAAATATCTGCAATTGCCGATCTTAACAGTTAATAAAGTATTTTTAGTTCATTGTCTAGTTTATATAAGTATGTGCATACAAATACATAAGTGGTATAAGTGCCATAGATAAGAATTCGGAATATATGCACCTCATT
The DNA here is from genome assembly GCF_013731165.1 of Rhagoletis pomonella. NCBI lineage: Eukaryota > Metazoa > Arthropoda > Insecta > Diptera > Tephritidae > Rhagoletis > Rhagoletis pomonella. Next base: position 27,496,235 of record NW_023458559.1, read on the forward strand.
TTGGTTTTAAAAGTTTTTTTGCGCACTTAAATGTATTTCTTGTTTTTACTAAAATAGCGAAAAATGTAAAAACAACATTACGTCAATAAACACTCAACTTAAAAATACATAAATTTGCTCTTCATTTTAGGTAATATTACAGCCAATTTCAGGAAAACAATTTAATTAAAAAAATATTTTAATTTTTTTAAATTTATATGGAAATTTACAGAAATTAATAAATTGCTGGTAAACCGGCGGTTAGTATTATTTAGCTCTTTTTTCGACCATTTTAGCTCCAAACGAATTTTTTTTTCTGGCAACACTGGTTCCAATGTTCAGCTCATTTCGCAGATGCTTTCAGGGTTATTGGCGATTATATGTGGTGCTCTTAGTAAATCTTATAGCTTTCATAAACAGAGATTTTTACTAGATAATACTTTCATTAATTTCCTAACTGCATGTCTATCTGGAAAATAGTTTTTATTTTTCATGATTTTAAAATGACTAAACGCTTTTTAATACCT
>NW_023458559.1:27496840-27500140 GCF_013731165.1 Rhagoletis pomonella
TCTTAAATTTTTAAAATCTAACTGCAGATTCGTAATCAGCGACTTTTAATATAGTTAAAACCTTGGCATTATTAATTTTCTATGATCGTTTAAGATTAAATTCTTTCTGTGATCAATTTTTCCTGCACCCCTAAACACAAATACACCCCCTGCTTTAAGGGTGCACGCGATCAATTCGGCATAGGGCTCATTCGAAAGGGCACGGTTTAGCCTTTAATTTCTGTTATATGCAAAATTTGTACCACGTCAGGGTTCAGCTCTATAATTTTTCGAAAATGGCCAAAAACGCTGTTTTTAGGGGTTTCAACCCCTTTTTTCTCAAAAACGTGACGTGATGGGACATTTTTGACCCCGGATTCGTGTTCAGCACGAAAAATCCGTTCAGAAACACCAGGTCCCGTCTTATTCGCAGAAAAAAAGTTGAAATTTGTAGACCAGTGATATTAACCGCATATTCAAATGACAAAATTAAAAGATCTATTCGCCGGATATCCGAATTAAAAAAGGGAACGGATATCCGGTTTTTATCCGCATACATGAATATCTGAACGGATATCCGAACATACGTTTTATTATTATTACGTATGCTCCCGCGCTAATTTTCACCCATACAGCGAAATAAACTTAAGGAAAGGTTTTCACTGTTGTCTCTTAAGTTTTTTTTTGTATGTTTTTGCTAACGGCTTTAAAGCTTTTTTGACTTCAAATTTAAAAACATTCATTAAGATCGACATTACAACAAATTTAAACAGGCTTTAATCCCTGTGAATAGATTTTCCATTTATTTTCTTCCTGGGGGATTTCACGATGTCTGTGTGGGCTTGCACTAACTTCCTGTGATGAATCAAATGGAAAAGTTGGACAGTTAATTTCACTTTACAACTTTTCACTTTATTTTTTTTTTAACAAACCGTTTTCGAAAGCTTTCACTGCATTTCTTTTTCTTTTATAGGCTGTCTATAAATTATTTTTGAAACTTTCACTATAATACTTATTTTTCTGCGATCTTTTTTATTAAGGAAAAGAATCTTTATTGGAACTTTTCTGTTAATGAAAACATCTAGCAAAACTTTTACTTTTTATGTTGACTTTCAAAGGCATAAAGACCGCTTCCCAATTTCACTTCATAATAACAAAAACTATTTTAAAAGCTTTCAATCATTTTTAACCAGGTTCACAAAAAGGAGAACATTATCAATTCGTCGGAATATCTTTTTTGATATATGTTACCACATAACTTTGGACTACGTTAACCGATTTAAAAAAAAAAAAACGTGTTACCTCGCAGGTGGTCATTAACGGTAATCTTAAATTTGTATACGAGAATTGAAGTCGGTTTTGTTTTTTGCATAAAAATTACTTGTTTTAATTTTAGTTTTTTTTTCTTCATAAGAGAGTTTTTGTTCACTTAATGAAAATGCTTTTATCACTTTTGAGAAGCTTTCACTTCTTATTGACCGATCCTTTACTGCAAAGATTACACAAAAAAAAATCGTTTATTATATATTCGGCTTTAATTTGTTTCTAGATATATTTTATGTATTATTTAATGCTAAAAAAATATTATTGGAGTAAAGCGAGGACTTCAATACCAGTTCTATATTATATTGAGCCTTCACTCCATCAAAAGTTCATTATCATCCGCAGGTTTGTCTCTACCTACATACAATGTGTCTATTATTTGCTGTCCCCTAAATTTCCTCAAGCACAAATTATCTTCCCTTCTGCACACACACACACACCTTGTCTTTGCAGGTCTATTTAGCAGAAGTGGAAAGTTTTTTTTTTACGGGCACAAACAAGCCAACCTGTCAAAGTAAAGAAAACTAATTACATCAAGAATGCTTCACATCAAAGCTAATTGGCATATTATTATGTAAGTATGTTTTTCAGGTAGGTCGATCAGTATACTTGTATGCCTAATGTGTAAAGGTTTTTACGAGGAGCAGGCATTTATTTGGCGTGAAGTACACTTGATGGTATGCATGTGTTTGATGGCATGTCATTTTATATGTAGCTTAAAAAAGTATTCGTTTCTCTTGTAACGGGTGATTTTTTTGAGGTTAGGATTTTCATGCATTAGTATTTGACAGATCACGTGGGATTTCAGACATGGTGTCAAAGAGAAAGATGCTCAGTATGCTTTGAAATTTCATCATGAATAGACTTACTAACGAGCAACGCTTGCAAATCATTGAATTTTATTACCAAAATCAGTGTTCGGTTCGAAATGTGTTTCGCGCTTTACGTCCGATTTATGGTCTACATAATCGACCAAGTGAGCAAACAATTAATGCGATTGTGACCAAGTTTCGCACTCAGTTTACTTTATTGGACATTAAACCAACCACACGAATGCGTACATTGCGTACAGAAGAGAATATTGCGTCTGTTTCTGAGAGTGTTGCTGAAGACCGTGAAATGTCGATTCGTCGCCGTTCGCAGCAATTGGGTTTGTGTTATTCGACCACATGGAAGATTTTACGCAAAGATCTTGGTGTAAAACCGTATAAAATACAGCTCGTGCAAGAACTGAAGCCGAACGATCTGCCACAACGTCGAATTTTCAGTGAATGGGCCCTAGAAAAGTTGGCAGAAAATCCGCTTTTTTATCGACAAATTTTGTTCAGCGATGAGGCTCATTTCTGGTTGAATGGCTTCGTAAATAAGCAAAATTGCCGCATTTGGAGTGAAGAGCAACCAGAAGCCGTTCAAGAACTGCCCATGCATCCCGAAAAATGCACTGTTTGGTGTGGTTTGTACGCTGGTGGAATCATTGGACCGTATTTTTTCAAAGATGCTGTTGGACGCAACGTTACGGTGAATGGCGATCGCTATCGTTCGATGCTAACAAACTTTTTGTTGCCAAAAATGGAAGAACTGAACTTGGTTGACATGTGGTTTCAACAAGATGGCGCTACATGCCACACAGCTCGCGATTCTATGGCCATTTTGAGGGAAAACTTCGGAGAACAATTCATCTCAAGAAATGGACCGGTAAGTTGGCCACCAAGATCATGCGATTTGACGCCTTTAGACTATTTTTTGTGGGGCTACGTCAAGTCTAAAGTCTACAGAAATAAGCCAGCAACTATTCCAGCTTTGGAAGACAACATTTCCGAAGAAATTCGGGCTATTCCGGCCGAAATGCTCGAAAAAGTTGCCCAAAATTGGACTTTCCGAATGGACCACCTAAGACGCAGCCGCGGTCAACATTTAAATGAAATTATCTTCAAAAAGTAAATGTCATGGACCAATCTAACGTTTCAAATAAAGAACCGATGAGATTTTGCAAATTTT
>NW_023458559.1:27500240-27502785 GCF_013731165.1 Rhagoletis pomonella
AAAAAAAAAAAAAAAAAAAAAAAAAAAAAAAAAAAAAAAAAAAACAAGCTCTTAAAAAATCACCCCGTTACTTTGATTAGGTAATCTCCTCAGCCGTTTTTTTTTTAAATTTCCACTAAATTGTATACCAACCTAAAGAAAGCTTTCACTTTTGAATAACCAAAATTTAAAAAATTTTCGAAACTTAGAAAAGTACTTCCGCTTTACTATTTATAATTTTTTTCTAGTTATTACCTTCTTTTTTCGTAAGAAGTTTAACAAGTTTTTTAGAGAAGCTTTCATTGGCTTTGAGCGGTATTTCACTTCGGATGTCGGCAAGCATTATAAAAGATTTATTTCAAAAGAAAGTAAATATTTGAAATTTTCATCGCGAAAGCTTTCATTACAAAACTTGAGCTTTCAGCATTTACAGCTACTTTTTCATAGGAGCTTTCAGAGGCTTAATAGCCAAATCTGTTAAGAATTTTTAGGTGTGTTTTCGCCATGACGGCAATTTTACGTTACGTTAACCTTCACTTTTCAAAACTTGGCAATCACCTCGTCTTTTCTTAGTTTACATTTAGTAAAAACTTACCAGGATTTCCTTATAAAATCTTATAAAACTCGAGCTTTTTTAAGCTGCATTTTTCTCAAATGTTTGCTACCTAAGAGTTTCCCATACAACATCTGGGATGGGTTAATGCTGCTCTATTTGCAGAAGCCTTCCTTATATAAACTTTTAATACTCCAACACTTTCTGCCACAGGCTTGATTAATTTACGCGTGCTTTCACAAAAGCTTTTCTTCATTTTGAGTAGCTTTCACCGCATAGTGTAAATTTTAGTATTAAAATTATAAAAAACATTTAGTTTTATAAATTATTTTCAGGCAGTAGGAAGATTTCATTGATTTTAAAGGAGCTTTCACAACGTGGCTGCTTTCTTTCTTTGTGGAAACTTTCTTCTTCTCATGAAATTTCACCCCACATAAACTTTCACTAGTTTTAAAAAAGCTTTCCCCACTTTCGATATCACAAAATATATTTTTTTTTCAATCCTTTCTTGACTCATTTTTCTGTTTAAAGAAAAAATCCCGAAAATTGTATCTTATTCTCCAATGTTAAAAGCTGTATTTAATTCTTAGGATTTTTGCTCTAGCTCACTAGAAATTTGTACATATATTCGATCTATGAATTTATATATTTAGATTGGACGGAACAAGCTTACAGAACTCCATACAAATTCGACTGACCTTAGTAATTATTTACATTTTGCCAACTACAAAAGTATTTAGTTATTTATTTCATTCAATTCGGTGGCGTATCATTGTCAACAGCTGCCGAAGTTAGTCACTATACCTTTTCGCTATTTTCTAACTCACTTCCTAACATCCCCCTTTTTTACTTATTATTTAACTTAATTTATTTATTTTAGTTTTGCCTACACATTTGCTGTCAACTGCTGTAGATTGTCAACAACATCATGAAAATAAAGTGACGCAAGTTTTGGATCAGAAACTTTTAGGAGATGGTCACTACTGATTTTTGTTTTTCCTTTGTTTTTCAATAAGAAAATATTAACAGCATTTGCTAAAACTAAACTTGTCACACTAAAAATAAACGACTTACTTACTGGAAACACCCAAACATTAATTTAATGCTGCTATTTTGGCGATTTCCTCAACATTCTCAGTGTACTGCTTCCACCTCCGACTATTTCAATCAATGGAAATGAAAAGAAATGAAAGTGTTTTTCATTTACTTAATGAATTCAATTATTTATTTAGCTTTCGAATATCCGAAGATAGCATGTGCTGTGTGCTCCAACTACGGCACTCTTTCTCCAGTAAAGCAGGAGGTTTGATTGCAGCAACGCCTCTCGCTTACTCTGCTACCAAAAACAAAAAGTGTATTTCTCTACAACTTGCAATTTATTGAAAGAGACTTGTTAGTAGCAGCGTTCGTTGCTCCACAGTTACAGCTGTTTGTTGTTGTTTTGCTTGTCTTCAACACCTGTATGTAATTGGTTTGGAGTCCTTCATTTGTCCAGTGCAAGTATGCTTAATATATTCTTTCATTCCATCACTTTCACTGTACGTCTGTCAAATGTGCGCACCCGCACATACATTTACTTATTAGTTACTCCGCTCTCTGGTATTTCACAATATCAGCCCACGCAGATTTCTTAGCTTTTCGAACAAATCAAATCTCTCCTTTCTTGGCTAATGTTTTAACTCAGTCGGCATCGATGCCGTCGAAGCCATCAAAATGGAAATTTAATTAGTCAAAAAGGCTATGTGCTTAAGCTTTGAGGGGATGTGGAAGTAAATGAATAAATAAATAAAGCAACGCAAGAGCACGATGGTTGTCTTATGAATGCATTAATGAACGTATATATATAAGTACAGGTGGTACGTGTAGTAGATAATTACTTACAAGCAATTCAAGCACCAAAAAGCTGGCCAGCGCCTGTAAGTAGACAACAAGGCCGGAAGCGGTAAGTAATAGTGCGCAGGATAGTCGATAACTCCTTCAGCTTGCTTAATGCAGTATTTAATTGAAAGGATA
>NW_023458559.1:27502885-27622274 GCF_013731165.1 Rhagoletis pomonella
CCACCAAAGGTGACAATTTCCCCTATATGATAGTTATATATATATCTCGATTCCTAGACGTGACCCAGCGAAACGCCGGGACAGGTATAACTTTTTTTTGACCGATATAACATTTCCCGTTGGTTTCATCCCATCCCGATTTTGACTGTCGCATAGTGTTATCGTTGAAATTATGAAATCTTTCAATAATTTAAATGGCATGATTTTAAATTTTAATTTAATTTTGTGAAAATACATACAAGTAGTACTGTGGGGGGACATTCGAACGATATTTTTCTCCACGTAGAATGGCATAGTCCAAAACAAAAATTACAAAAATTATCTAATCTGTCTGCTTTTTATCTTTAGCTTGCTAAGGAGATAATAGATAACCCTGTAAAACTGATAGCTTTCACCACTATGAATGCTTAGTGATTATGATTTAGTCAGCAGCAGACTTCTAAGCTGCTTACAACTGATCCAATGTACTTTTTTTTATCAAAACGAGGCACAAAGGAACGCGTGCAGCACTCACTACTAATAAACCCAAGCAAATATTTGGGTGTCAAAGAGCTCAGGACTTCTTCTCTCAACACATCACCAATAAATTCCGCTTACCTATTTCTTGCAAAGGTACAAAAATTGTTCCACCTAATCCTCTTCAAGGCAGGATGGGCAAGTCGAGTTGTCATGTACGCCTATCACAGTTTGTGTCAAGTTAAACACACTAAGTCTGCAGCCCAACAAGTTGCTGCAGTCCGGTCGACTCAATGAGAACAAAGAAACTACATAGACCTTTTGAGTTTGAGGGCAACATGAGTTTTGTCTACCCGCAGTCCTGGTCTGAGCCAATTCTGGTCAAATGGTCAGATATCTCATTACTAGGGTCGACCTGGCACCCAGAGTAAAGCAAGCTCGTTACGTTTGCCAATAAATTTAGTTGAACTAATTTGGAAGTAGTTAGAGCCAATGCCTTAAGTTCAGCTTGGCTGTCACTGCAGACACGCAAGTTATCTTCCCTCTACCTATTTTGCAACACGTAGTCCATGCCTTAATTAGGCGCATAAAGAAAATCACATAATAGTCGCATGAGGTCCCGAGTGACCCCAATAAAAGTGTTGAAAAAAAAGAGTTTTACAAATAAAAAAAAGAAGTGTGTCTTATCAAAAATATTAAAGTACTCTATTATCGTTAACTTAAAACTTAAAAAAGAGAATTAAAAACTTACCTCCACCAAAAAAATGTTACGTTAGTGGTCGCATGGGGTCAGCACTCAACAGAGTAGTGACACATTTGTACGTGACGATGTTCTAGCCGTGACTAAATAAATAAAACCAAAAATGTATTGTCATAAATATTAAAGCTCTTTATTATAAATAGCTAGCTTTAAGAAAGAAAAGCATAACTTTGACTTCAAACAAAAATAAAAAATTACCTCCGCAAAAAAATGTTACACAAGTGGTCGCATGGGGTCAGGCCTTAAAAGAGTGGCGACTCATGTGTACACGCCTATGTTCTGGAGGTGACTAATTTACGTACCCCGCGGGGAATTAGGAAGCTAGATAGAGCACAAGCGCGCTGCACGCACTTTCTTTTTTTCAACTTGGAATGGCCTTGACCCCATGCGCCTAATTACGGGTTAAGGATTGCAGGAGAGTCTGTTCGATCATACAACTGACACATAGCTGATTATTAGTCTGATCATAGATGTATAAATACAGAGGATTCCCTTTGGTGACAGACCCAAAACTACTTGTTTCTCATTTTATATGGATATGATTTTTAAACTTTAGAAATACTTCTATTTAAGAGTGAATGAAAAATGAATGATTTTTTCTTATTTCTATTTCTTGGCTCTGAACTGCTCTTAAAAATGTTCTCTTAAAGTTTTTGATATCTACACTGGCACATGAAAGAAGCTTTCAAGGTCTCCCAAATAACAACAAACATTTAAGGAAACATTTTTTAGTTGGATACCGCATTTGCCAATAAAAATCCTTAATTAAATTCATCAACTTAAAAAATTGAGCATCAAAAGTTTCTGAGAATGCCAACGCCCTCAAATTAAAAAGCACACAAAATATAACGTAGCATGAAAGCTTACTTAGAGCCACGTTTCTATAATATTTGACTGTTGTCTGTGTTTGCGTTGGTGTCATAAGTCGCACCGCAACCATCGGCGGCACCTCCTCCCCAATAGCAGCGTGCTTTCAGGCGCTATGCACACAAGAGGATAAGCTTTCAGTTGGCGAGTGAAAAAAAGAATAAAAAGTGTGCAAATTTGAAAAGAAACAAAAAGAAAAAAACTTAAAAACGAATTCTAGAAAAATATGTAAATGAAACTACATGAAAGAAGTTTGCACATTCAATGCCTTCGACACCTACTGACAAAGTAATCAACACAAAAAAACACAAGACTCAAGCAAATAGCTGTCTTTATACGAAAATTAGAGAAGAAAGCTAAGCTCACTAGGGCCAAACAACAGACAGGCAGGCATGCATGTAAGCAGTCAGGCAATCAGCAGGCAGTCCAAAGCTAAATGCAAACATTTTGTATAAATTTTCTGTAATTTCGTTGAATTTGTATATGTGAACAAGAGAAGAAGAGTTTAGAAAAATGGGGTGTAGAGCAGCGCAGCGATGGCATGGAATTTGTTTTGTCTAAGTATTCTTCCAACCAGTCAATGACTGAACGAACGCTCTGCAAGAGCGCATATTGAAGGCATTGGCTTGCCTCAGTCTACCCCATTCGTCTTCACTTTTACATGCATTTTATTTGTGCCTGCCCAAATGCCGTATACCCACCGTCGCCGCTTGCCTTGATCCGCCTCCACTGTGCGGAAAGTTGTAATTCGACCCAAAGCAAATGTAAATAAATGGCTGCGGTTTGCACGCTACGTGCAAGCGGGGGGTATAGCGCTCTGTCTTTACTCTCGTGCCCTTCCAGCTTTTGTACTTTGATGGGCATTGCTTGCAATGTACCTACGACTTTTGGCTTGCGGATTGAGTTGGTTTGGTTTGCTTGACTGTGGTTTTACACTGCAAATGTTTACTTGCCTTATGTTGATTTCAAAGCGAATGCAAACATACTCACTAGCTAACTAACTAACACATATGCATGCGATGCAGTGTACCGTTGGAAGCGCACGATTTACTTAATGAAACGCTAACCGAAAAAGTCAAAACATCCTGTGGCGTTCACGGGCTTAGTAGTGTGCCTTGGAAAGCTTTCGCTAATCCTGTTACTGGCGCTGGTCTTGTCGGTAGGGAGTTTTCGAAGGGACACTGGTTCTATGTGAGAGAAAAATGTGCAAATACAAGAAGTTGATACGATAAAGTACAGCTTTATAAAGCTCATAAGCTTTTTTTATTAAGCCTTTATCGCACAAAATAAAAAGTTCTATCTTTCTACAGTAAAAAATAATTTTTTCTCCGAAATTTTAGTCCATTTCACTTTTCTTAGTGCTGGTTTAGGATATTAAAAAAAATAAGCTCTAAATATAACTTAATTGCAAAAAAAATAGTAATTCAGTTTTGGTTATCGGACACTCCTTAGTACGTGTTTTTTAACCAAAGCGTAACTGTAGAAGGGCGGATGCTGGAAAAAGCTTTTACTCTACTCCCTCATTTAAAAAATGTACAAAAAGCTTTAATAAGCTTCTGTCGTGTGATATTTTTTAGTTTTAGCCGCTCGAGAAGCAGAGAGAGCTTTTACTGTGTGCTTTAAAAAGCTCAACCGCGGGGTAAGAGGCAGATTTTTTTCTATCCTATGTGGACAAAACTTTCCGTTATAAAGTTTTAGAATTTCCGCCAACGTTGTGCTCTTCAGATAATCAATGACGATTATAGAAAGCCGTTATTCCTTGCGCGTTCACATAAATTCAATAGAAACTTTTTAATGTTTTTAACGTGCCTGCTATAGATTAATAATTGGCAGAAAGCGAAAGCTTTTGGGAAGCTTAAATATAGCTGCACTTGGTTGAAGCGGTCACTGCTATAGACTCCATTAAGTCACGTAGGGGGTAAAATCTCTATCCAGCAGTCACTGATCATAAACATTGTTTACTATTTGAGTTCATTTAAAAAAAATAACTTACCAATAAAAAAACTTCGTTCGCTCGCAGTTTTTGTGTTCTCTATAAGTATCTTTATTTAGTGTTGCCATTTTGGTGCTTTTGGAGCTAGATTTAGACCTTTATTTTTCTATTTAGCTCCGAAAAATGGGTTTTAGCTCTTTTCAGATTTATCTAGCACTTTTTTAGATCCAGAAAGTTTTATTTGTATATCACATATATAAGCCAAAATTTAAGCGTTGATGAAATGAAAAATTTCGAGATGCAGTGTATCCATCATAAACTCTTAGATATAGGTTAAAGAATTCAAAAATTAGTTAGAAGAAAATCCTTTTTCTGGTACCGCGGATTTTGTTTTACCTTACTAATTTTACCTTTAGGAGAGCTCGAAGTAAAACTTTACAGAAAAATTTTGTGAAAAAATTATTCAATTCAAAGATCTGAAATCACAGACTTTAACAGTTTGTTAAGCATTTTTATTTCACTGTTATAAGTGCCAAGCAACGAATTCGAAATATATGCACCTTATTTTGGTTTCAAAAGATTTTCTCAGCACTTAAACTTTTAAAATTACGTCAACCTTAACAAAAATATATAGCTCTTCATTTTAGCTACTATTAGTATTATTTAGCTCTTTTTAGCTCTTTTTTTCGACCGTTTTAGCTCCAAACGAAATTTTTCTCTGGCAACACTGTCCTTATTGTTGAAATATAAAATTCAGGCACGGAACGCGATGATCTCCCCTCTCATTCTCTCCCTTGCTTTTCTCTTAACTTCTGTCTATTTCTAGGGCCATCTCTTTGCCTCTGTCTCTGGCCTTAACTCACTTTTTCCCTCTATGGTCGAAGACCGAAAATGAAAAAATAGTTCGAGGTAAACCTCTTACATTGAGTTCTAGTTTCCTTCCTCTTGCTCTCAACCTCTTCCTTTTTGTTTCCGTTTCTATCGTCTTGTCTAAACATTACTAGAGAAAAGCAATATTCCGTAGTCAACGAGCCCTAAAAGCTGTTGGGTGCGTGCTTATTGACTTTTCTAAACGATTTTAGCGCCTCTTCACCCGTTTTGGACCTCTTTATTCAGGTAATTTCTTCCGTCTGAGAACCTTTATCGCGTCAATGCCGGATGTTAATTAACTTTATTAGCAAGAGTAACATTTCATTCCTTAAAGCCGGATTCTTTGCCATTTTGACAGCACACTTATACTAAAAAAAAATTATATAGAAAAAATGTATGTTGCGCTCCAAAAATTAGAGTATAATACTTAACAATAAAAATATTTCTCGACAATGAGTTACATGACAAGGCACTAAATATCACTTAAAATTATTTCAAACGCAACCACTGTACATCTCAACCAAAGTCATTTCCACCACGACTTCGTTGTTTTTACATGAGCGGATTACGATTGACTTAATTCAACAGCTATGCACTACAACCAGGAAGTTCAGCAAAGAAGGGTGAGACGAAAAGCATGAAGCTGAAAAAACACTGTTGCTCCATTAAGTGCAACAACAGTGCAACATCATCGACAGCTACAGACATAAAAGTGTTGGTGCGAGCGGACGGAGAGCATTAGTAAAAAAGTGAAGCAATGCGGCAGTGTGGGAGTAAGAAGAACAAAAGGAGAAAGAAAAATAATGAATGTGTTAGTAATGACCAAAGGACCTTTGGCTAAAGCTTTATGCGCTACAGCTAAATTTATATACTTTTTTATGCAAGAAAGTTTGTAGATAGCCAGCACAAAGGCGTTTAACAGCAGCACAAAATACTAGAGACAAAATACTTGCATATGTATGTATGTACATAGTAGCACTTAAATTGAAGCACAAAATCCTTAGCTAAGAACACAAAAAAGACAAAAACAAAACAAAAAAATTTAAATAAAAATAAAAACCCCAACCAAGTGTTGTGTTAAAATGATTTCGACTGCATGCATGCACGACTCTGACCGGCGGGTAAATTAAAATTAAAATGTTAAAATTTTCACTTCCACATAAAAGCAGTTGGAAAAGGAAGAAAACGCAGAAGAAGAAGAGGAGGAAAAAGTCAAACAAGCACGTAGCAGGGCATAACATTTAACAGAGTCATACGGATGTACGCACACTCTCGCACACCTACAAAACTTGCTTTGGACTTAGACAACGTTGAGTAGCTTGTTATGCATTTCTGGTGCGAAAAATGCAAAGTAAAATAGTTTTTAATTAAAAAACTCCGAAAAAAGGATAAAACAGCCTTTGTGTGTACACACACAAACATATGTACATACAGTACTAAATATATGCGTGCATAAAAGCTGCTTTGGCTGAATTTAATTAAGCCTTGATGTTGCCTAGCTTTCGCTTGGTTGATGTTGATGTTGCTGGCGCTGCTGATGTCTGTACACCGTATGGCCTAAGCAGAGCAACTAGAAAGCATAAAATCGTTGCTTAGTTTAAAAATATGTTCTATATGTATGTATTTAGCAGGTGCATCAAAAAGCTCCCCTTAAATGAAATACTACTAAATGGCTTTTGTATTTTTAAAAATACCCTGCTTTAGTATGCAACTCATGCATAAAATAAACGTATTTTTGCTAGAAAATGCAACAATGGAAATGTTTACACTTTTATAGGAAAATATATATATGTATGCAACGTCAGCAGCTTATCAATATCAAGTATGAAATAAAATTTAAATTAAGTAGAGGTTTAGAGAGCATACATGCATTAGCGCACACAAGGGGTGGGTTTTGGGGTTCAAACCCCCCTAAAGCTAATAACCTCAAATACAAACTGTATCTTAAAGCTAAGAATCCAGCTCTGAAGGAAATTATAAGAAATATTTATTATTATTTCTGTTGCCTGAAAAAGCGCTTTGCTTTTGCTGTAAATTTCTATGAGGAAATAAATATACGAGCATCTTTTTCTTGAGAGCTGCAATCTGATTTAAGAAACTTTGGTAGAAGAAAATTTCTTTTCTTTTTTATATGAATTTTTCGTTTTTCTTGAGAGTTCAGTTAAGTTTTTCGGTATTCGAAATATTAAAAAAATTTAGCAATCGTGAAAACTCACCATCTCTATCGAAAACCAGAAACCAGAAACCAGAAATCGAAAAAATGAACATAAAAGTGCAAAAATTTATGGAATCAATAAATTTATTTTTACTGACTCTTTTAAAATTTTTTATTAGGTACTTTTAAAAGTTGAGCGCATCTTGAGTTCATAGAACTTTTTATTAAACAAGTAGTTTTTAAGGAAAGAACACAACCGACTTCAAATTTAGGGGTACCGTTAATTTCTTCATGATCCAATCATCGGATCTCTAAACCATCTTTCCAATATAAAAAGGATTATTGAAATCGGTTTACGTGGTCAAAAGTTATGTATTCCGGCGTATTGAAAACCTCCTCTTTTTTTGAAGTCGGTTAAAAGTGTTTGAGTTCTGTTAATCTTATGTAAATAAAGTGCAGTTTATGGATTTTAAAACGTTTATTTATTTATTACATACTGTACATAAAACTTGCATGAATGTATTTTAAAGAGCGTATTATCTGAAGCAAATTTTCAGTATTTTCCGGTGATATATATTCAGAAATATAAAACCCCCCCCCCTAAAATATATTCCTGGGTGCGCCCCTGCATACATGAATTGCAAATTTAAGATTTTATATGTTTTTGCTCGAACTATATATTTTGCAAAAGTAACTAAAAGCATAACTCAACTAAAAATACATATCTATATAGTTACTTATAGCTACGGTGACCAGATTTCAGTGGACAAAAATCGGGACATTTCTAAAGCATCGAATCCGAACATACAATTTTGACTATTAAATAAAAAAGCATAACATTTTTAAATACAGTTTCATTCAAGACAAAACAAAGAGAAAAAATTTTAAAAACGATCGCAAAAATGTATACACGCAATTTTGGCTAATTTTATTTTTTTAATGTTTATTGTTTTTTGTTATGAAAACATAGCTTACTGTCTAATAAAAAACATATAAATCAAAACTTCCAAGCTTGTAGAACATTTACGAAAATTCGACGAATTTTACCAAATGTTGGTCAAAATTTTAAACATTTTAATCAGATTTTTTTTGAGCATGCAGTTTTGTAGCTCATTAAATTTTAGTATAAGAAAATGCAAGTTTGAAATAGCTAAGATTTACCGCTGACTTTTGGCAATTTTTTCGCGCATTTTTTTCCATTCGAAGTATGTTCGAGAATTTCAGGAAAGCCCGTGAAAATTCTTCGAATGGGGCCCTCCCAGTAAAAATCGTCACGTTGTAATTTAATTTTAATAAAACTCTTAAGTCATCCTGTAATAAAAAAAGTAACCAATCCTGTATTTTGGGCAAATTTTACCCAATACAATTTTATTAAATTTCTGCGCAAATATTACAAGGGATTACAGTCTTTGAGTGTTTTTTACAAACAAATGAATTGTAGTTGTTATATTTTGTATTGTACTTAATGCTATTTGGTTGATTTTGGCAAAAATTGCATACCCGCTTTCTTCAGAGTATTTACTTTTTGCGTCCGTGCAAGTATCTTTTAACAGAACTATGTGGCTGAGATGTTCATTCAACCCTTTCATTCTCCAAAAGATCAAACCGCAATTTCCCCAGGAAAATTCTGCGGCGAAAATGGTAATTTTTGTTCCACTCAAGATTTACAGCCGTCCTAATTATAAGAGTATTGCATGTGGAAATGCCAAGGATATTAGCACCACCTATTGGCCATCTATTATAATTCAGTCAAATAAGGCAAAGAAAGGGCAAACCTCGGAATGAAAGATAATAAGCTGAAAATTTGCACAAGTCTTTATTTTGGTGTTATAAAACTTACCTCAAAAGTCTCATATTATCACGTGTCCGCGTCTTAAGATATTTAAGGTCAAAGATCACGAAAATCGGTTTTTTGCAAATATCTCGTTTCCTTCGCGCTGAACGACATTTAAGGTGATTAGAATAATTGCAGAACGAAAAATTCTCTTCAACTTTTGTTTCAAGTAATTTTATGTACATTTAACCCTTCTTGAGAACAAAGTATAATGTTCGATAACGCCGAACTACAAATGGTTGGCAATGTATACTTTTCCAAAACGCATCCGAAAAGTTATCGAAACGCATTGTTAGAGTAATCAGCGCATCAGAAACAAAGTTGATGCTTCGTTTGTTTTTGGTTGCGATTGGCGTTGTTAAAATGGAAGATTACGAAATGGTATTATTGTTATATTGAATATTCAAAATACGCAATGTATGTGGTTGCAATGTTTCGCAACTTTGCAACCACAGTAGAACAGTATCCAAACATTGTATTGGTACCTTTTGGAAGTCGGCCCATTATTCATTAAAATTTTAGGCAGGAATTTCCCAAACTGGAAATCGCAAAAACCAATGCAAGATTTTTTCTTTTCTTTTTTGTGTGCCCGAAATCCTTACAAATTACATTGGGCAAAATTTACCCAAAAAACAGGACTAGTAATTTTTTTGTAGGGATTGCCCTAGGCTACGTACAATTTTTATTTTCGCAATACAGCTATATATCGGCAAATAAATTAATGTTGTAAAGTTTCACATTGATATTATGGAAAACACTCGAAATAACTGACCTTTAATATGCGACTGGGCAAATTTGCCCAGGATGAGGGATACATATTTATAATGAAATACCAATTTAATTTTGATAAGATATTTATTAATAAAATTATTTTCTCAGAGATTTGTGATCCACAAGAGAATCTTCTAACGCCATCAAAGTTTAAAGACATAGCCATAGAATTTCCATTAGACAGAATAGCCAAGTTACGTAGCCTGTCTCGTCCCATAGAGTCTCTCAAATCGGGTTTTATTAATTTTAGTTTCGAAAATAACCGTTCAGCTGTAGGCACAGAAATTGGAAAAAATAAAATTAATTAAAATTAATTAATCGGTACAAACCTTTAAACTCGGGACGCGTTTACGTCACGACTTTTAAAAAATATTCGGCGGGACAGTTTTCTCAAAACCGGTACTGTCCAGCCAAAATCGGACGAATGGTCACCGTACTCAAAGCTGAAACTCTGCTCTCGTAGAAAACTTATAAAATTTCTAGTTGACAAAGTTTTCTTGCTAAATTCTTTGCTGAATATTTTACTCTATAGCATAGTTAGAAGCATATTTTTAATTTACTACGAAATTTTAGAGTACCATAAAATGTATATATTTTTCCTGTATAGTTTTTTGTTAGTAAGTAACATTGTTATTCTAAATAATTCTCTTTTATTTCACTTTCAGGTAAGTGTCAACAATTCTAAAAAACTTGCCTACGCTAAATTTACGTAAGTAAACAATTGTATTTAAATGGCTGGATTTATGTTTTTTTTTTCTTTTTTTTTTTGTAAGAAAAAATTTTCGGGGATTTTCAGGTTTCAGTAAATGCTTTTAGATTTTATATTTCACTCTGCTTCTTGCTAACCCGGGCTTATGAAATATCTTGGTTGGTTCGCCTGCAGCCCTGATAACGACACAAGAAATTGATAGTTGATATCGATTAGAACCTTTCATTAAGATTTGTTTGCTATCAGAACGTTTTCCATTTTTTTCTTTCAAATCTCACCCACATCCCTTTTAATGGAAATGGAATTCGCAACTAAACCATGCAGAGACAATTTGATCGAGAGCGCACAATGGGACTGCAGCGGTCAAAAGTAGTAAAAACGGATTAGCGAATTCTCTAAAAATAATTACGCAGATTGATAGAAAAACGTCCAACTAACCAAAGCCAAAAAAATAAAAAATAATTACGCAGATTGATAGAAAAACGTTCAACTAACCAAAGCCAAAAAGATTTTTTTTTATAAAAATGCATATTTTCAGTCATGGCACGAGTTTAAAATAAATTTGTAAGAAAAAATTTTGATTTTGTCTCAAGTAATTTTAATTAGTTTTTCTACTTAAGCGAATATATAATAAGCCAATCTTATTAATGAACAGCTCTTCAATATATCTGTGGTCAAGCATTGCTTTAAATTTGTATATATCTAGTGATATATCTAGAGAAATTTATAAGACAGCTTGATTGGAAATTGTGAGAAGAAAATTTATTGAATTTTTATTGTACAGCTGAAGAAAAAGACTCTGATATACAGATATTAATGACGCGCGAATCTATTAATCATATTCAGCATTCAGCCAAAAGTGAACGCTTCTCTGGACGAGATCTGTTTTCGATGGAAAAAGTCCTGCTTGCCTTTGTACAGTTTTTGTTGTTGTAGGTGGAATTGAAAGTTTTAGTGCAAGTATTATAAATGTTTTCGTTTTGTCGGTTTTAAAAGGAACTTCGTTAGAAATAAAATAAATATGTTCGTTAATCTTCTCCAAAATTCATCAAATTTAGTACGTGGAGCCAAACAAGTTTTGTTGGAGGTGTGCGTCATAGTAAGAAACTTTTCATAATCTTCCAAACTGGAAAAGGTCGGCGTAAACGAGCAGCGCACACAGAATTTCATCAACAATTTTTTTTTGACGATAATGTGAACCGATTTCGACATTCTTTCAGATTTATACTTTCCTATTTAAAACCAGCATATACTCTGAATTTCATCAAAATTGGATAATATTTACTATTTCCGCCCACAAGAGCTGTGGGCGTGGCATGAAATTTTCACTCTGCGTCAGTACTAAATTTTACGCCTGAAATGCTATCTACACCGCTAAGTAGTAACACCAGGGACCGTAACAGTGACAAATTTTATTAAAAAAATCGCTCTTTAACAATTATTTTTTTACTTTTACTTAATTACTCCTTAACCGTTATTTCTGACATTTAATTTATAAATCTAAAAAAAAACATTTATTTTTGATATTTATCTAAATAATTGCAAATACCAGTTACTTTTGATTTTTCATTATGTTTCATATAACAGTTATCGAAGACTTTTATTCATAAACGCCATAAATGAATATAAGTCACTCACCTTTATTTTTCAAATCATTTTTATTTGTATAAGTCGTAGTAAACTTTTGTTTCCCAACACCTACTTAACTGCGGAAAATGTTAAAGACTTATATACAAATGATTTAAAAAATAAAAGTCGGTGACTGATTTATATTGATGACTTCTTTAAGTAAAAGAAAACGATTTTTATTGATGACTTTTATAAATAAAAGTCTTCGATATCTGTTATCTAAGACATATAATAAAAAAATCTAAAATAATTATTATTTTGGATTTATAATATAAAAATCAAAAATAATTGTTATTTTTTGTTTAATTTTGCATAAAAATTGCAATTAAAAATTTATTTTCAAATTTGAGTCTCCTTAAAAAAAGAAATCGATTGGTATGCATCACTAAGTTGTAGAACATTTCCTTCATAGTGAATTTTTCCATGACAGTTTTCATCAATAACTGTTATGTTCGGTCCTTGAGTAACACAGACAGCGTTGCCACAGACAAATTTTTTTTCCTACCCAACTTTCCTACCATAACCAACCAAAACCTACCAAACATATTTTTGAGTTTTAATATTTGTTTTCAATGTCAAATTTTTTAAAAACATAGTTAACATAAACTAGTAAAACTAAAACACAACTAGATTAATAAAAGCAAATTAAAAATTATCCATATGTACATATGCCTCTTTACACATACATACATATCGTCACTAGATACGAATAAAGACGCGAGCTCAAAAGTTGATAGCGAAAAAATAGGCATAAAAAAAATTTCGGTGAAGAAAGACTCTTAACATAAGTGACGGCAAATAAAGCCGCGTTAACCTCTTTGACAGCGAAGAAAGACCCATAAACTTATGTCCGCGGTCAACTATATTTTCGAGTGCAACAGTATTCCCCAGAACTCCCCAAAGAGTTTTCCCGAGCTCTTTATTCGTGTCTAGTGACGATATTATTATTATTACGTCGAAGATGCCCGCTCTACGACCTAAGAAGGTATATTGTGCTAAATAAAAATTGTAACCACCCCACCCTTAGGCTATTTAAAAAGCTCAGCACTTTGGATGAGGCCATGTTCCAAATTTTAGATGGAGAAGGCAATCGTTCTCCAAGGTGTATCAATCTACGATTCATGCTTCGTGGACAGGCACATAGAATATACTCTGGGGTTTCATTCACCAGCCGACAAACCCTATAGTCCGTCTCTACCGAAAGACCCATTTAATTAAAACCGTACGTTAACTTGCAGTGTGCTGTCAGGTTGCCAGTAAGAGTTCTAAGTTCAAGGTGCCTTTCGGAGTTCCTGCTGTCTTATTGTCTTATTCCCTTTGACTTCCGCCAGTAGGCGGCAATTTGAGATTATTCCCAGCAAGCTTCTAAGTAGGTCTGCAGTGTATCCTTTAGATGTACCACAGAAAGGCTAGAACCATGCAAACGCATTTGGGCTTCACGCTTTGCGAGACAGTCAGCCCTTTCGTTGCCTTCAAACCCTTCATGCGTGACGCTATTGTGCGCTCGCAAGTGGTTCAAGAGTTTACAAGCCTTGATGCCGTTTTAAAAGACTCTAAGGCCTCTAACGCTGCCTGAATGTCCGACATAATAGTTATTCTGGCCTCATTTTCCATCTACGATGACATTCGCGAACACAGACTTCGATTGGGAAGACTTCCTCCGGAAATATAGTTGAGTACGAGCCCATTGGCAGACTTTTCTGGAATCTTGGTCCAAGTAAGCCATAAATTATATCGCTACCTAAAGATGAAAGGTGCCAAGTCCATTTTTTTTAAATTTAGTTTTTGATGCAGAATGACAGGTAATACGAAACCACATCGATTTTTCGTCTCTCTTGGCACCTTTTCACCCTTAGGTCACGATATATAGATGTCCGTATTGCATATTGGTAATAATAAGGTATACGTTTGTACTTAGGAATCAGGTATATTTACATGTTTGTGGCCGCCATTATACGAACGCGCCGGTGAAATATTTGTGTAAAAAGGTTGCTAAAATATTTGGAGATACGTACATATTTTCTATTTTTCGCAAATAAATATTACTCATTGTCCCGAAACCTACTAAAATCCAATCAAGCCTACCAACCTACCAAATGGAAAAAAACCTACCAGTTTTGGTAGGAAAAGCCCATATTTGGCAACACTGAACACAGACTTAGCCTATCCCATCTTCATCATATTTGCTCAAAAAGTTTACTGTCTGATTCGCTACCTCGCTGCAAATGAAAATATTTTAAGTATTGAGGAGTTAACGCGTTCCCGACTCAGCTAATTTAGTTGTAGCATAGGTCTCGGTCTGGAAAATAATGCTAGACTAGATATTTGGTAAATTACTTTGTGGCGAGCCAATTCCAATCCCTTCATCATAAGCGAGCTTTAAACTTATTTTTAAGGACCAAACTGAAAAGGTCAATCGTCACAATAGCTTCCGAGGTATCGTACTAACCACGCTTAACTAACCGTGCTAAGGAAATATTATAATAACCATACTTCCTCTATTTTGACGCACGATAAATGCAAATATTTTCAAAGTTCCGCTGCATTTCCTTCTAAAACTTTCATCTGCTCTATATGCATTATTTCAAAGCCAAAAGTAAATAGATAGTACATACAATAAATATGCTTTGACATACATTGACACACCCCACAAAGCATAAAATTGTTTTCCAACAATTTCAAGGTCGCCACACAAACGAAGACGAAAAAATACCAATTTTGCCTGGCAAAGGAGAATTGTAAAAAATTTTAAATTACTTTCATTCACAAAACTGCTTGAACCAAAATTTTCATAAATTTTCGCAGCGTTAATGAGGCTTTGGTAAAGTCGTTGCATGCTAAGAATTCGTAATGTTTAAAGTTTTAGTGGCAGCTAAGTTTTCTTGTGTTTTTTTTTTTTGTTGGTTTGAAAGCTTTAAATATGCATAAGTACTCGTATAAATTCTTTTACCCATTTGCCATACGCCCGCGCCAACGTGTTATAGCATGCAAGTTTGGCATGAGCGTTGCATCAATTTCAACCAAGAGTCATGTATGTGTGTGTGTACGCGTACTATTTAATACGTGCATTGCATTGTTCTCTACAATCGCTTACTCAACTTTTTCCTTATAATAGCTCATGTTAGCAGCTCAACTTGTGAATTCCATTCTCAATTTCAATTTCGTTTCTGCTCGCCTTTTTTCTATGTTCTCCCACTTTTTTCAATTTGCTTTGGTGTTAACCAGTGTTGCCGTTTTAGCCTTTTGGTGGCTAGGTTTAGATACCACATTTTTTTTTTGGGCCACATAAATTTAAAATTGCCCCTTGCCCTTTTTTTAGCCCTTTGGAGAATTTATTCATACTTGGCATGAAAAAGTTGTATGTGCTTAATTTGATCTCATTTTTTTCATTTATGTAAGAGATGAATTTTTTAAACTAAGAAAGACTGATATATATATATATATATATATATATATTGTATGTTCCTTACGTTTTTATACATACATACCGTAAAAGTGTTAGGGCTGTTAACTTATTTATTAACGATTTCACTATACTTTAAAATAGATAAGCTTACGGCTCTTAATATGCTTAATTTATTAAATGGCCCATCAGTCGATTGACCGTGTATGTTCTTGTGGTGTGATTGTACCAGCTGCTGTACCGACTTCAAAAACTATTTGAAAATTTTATGATTGTACCAGCATGCTGGTGTCGTGAGTGGTGAAATTAGCTCAATTTTCTAAGTAAAAGGTATTTTGGCGGAAATTTCTTCACTATAGCCCTGTTCGCGTACGCACTATCCAGTAAATCTAGTACTAATTTTACTGGTTTTTTACTGGATGTCGTTTTCGTACGCAAAAACTAGCAAGAAACTAGCAAAAGAGGGGAAATTGAGAGAGCTAAAATGACAGCTGAACTTGCAAGTTTTACTGGATTTTTACTGGATAAATTTTTACTAGCAACTATTTCGAACTTTCTTCACGATATTGCAGTTGTGAAGTAAAAAAAAAAAACAATGTTTAACAAAATGGTAGAAAAATTATGAAATTTCGGCTCTAATCATTTCGATCTTTCCCGGATCTCATTTGTAAAAAAATAAATATTGTACCAGCGTGCTGGTTATATGCTTCGAGCCTGATGATACAATCACTTGATGGAGCCAGCAAGCTGGTGTCGTATATTTCCCCTTTTATACAAAAAGCTTTTTGGTTGGATAAAATATTAGCTTTTTTTCCAGAGTTCATTATTTTTCTATACCATCACTTATTAAAAATGTTTACGTGTATACTTATATATGTATATGTAAGGAGCAAAATTTTAGCTACAATTTTTTGCCACAACGACTTTTTTTAGCTCTTTTTTAGCCCTTTTTTTAAAGGAATTTGGCTACCACTAAAAATGGTTGGCGGCAACACTGGTGTCAACCCATTTCTTTGAATTCCTTTACGTCAATTGGTGTTGTACTCATTCTAGAGCATACATATATGCATATGAGGTTACACGCTCGCATGTGGGTGCCTTTTTTAAGAAAATGTGTGAATGCCAACGCTTAAAACATCAAAATACATTTGAGCTGCAAGAACAACAACAACAGAAAACGGTAGCTGCAAAAGTAGTTGGTTTGGACGAACCGGGGTTTGCAACTACCAACTTAAATGTTACGAAATTAGGTCAATGAAATCATAAAAAAGAGTGCAGAAAACAATAAAGTTGTGTGAGTTAAGTTATCGGCATTTCTGTTTGGGAGAAGGAGAAAGAGGGACAGTCCGAATGAAGCTTGAATTGCTGCATGTAGTATGAAAATTGTGAATAGCTAGAGAAGATGAATATATAGATATAGGTACTACATTCCTCTCCAATTTAAGGACCATGATAAAATAGAAGACATATCTATAGAGAAATGACTTCAGATGAGTTTTCATCTATTTCAGTGAAACAAAAACTATTACTAAATCAATTTTTCTTGATAACTTATTTAACTATTTGAGCTTTTAAAAAGCTTTTTCCTTTTTTTGATACACAAAAACTTGCAAAAATATGAAAAAGAATAATATCTAAGCTTTTATCTTTAAGTTTATAATGAGCTGTCGTCCATATTAACAATCAATTTACCTAAGGCCATAGATAGATAGATTGATACAGAAGTACGCACTGCGAACAAGAGGTCTACTGTGCCCTCAACAATTCAGAGTACCTACCTCATCTAACCCTAGAGATCCCAGAAATTTTAAGAGATCTAAAAATATATAACCCCATAAAAGAAGTGCAAAAGTTTAGCCAAAGATTTATGGCCTTATTCATAAAAAATAAAGTAGCTTTAAAAAAGGTTTATAAACCTTAAAAATGTATGAAAGCGCCACTTTATAAAGTTCTTTAAATCCACTTTATTTTTATTAATAAGGCCATTCGATTTTTAAATTACACGAAGCAATGAATTTAACTTTTAATGCACTTAGTGGGTTTTTTTCATTTTGGCGGTTAAAGCTCAGAAAAGCTGCCTAAAATGAACAAAAAATTAGCTAGCTATTACATTGATTAGTAAAATTATATCGTCATCTAAAACCACTTAAGGTTTCGGCAAGCTTATGCCCCTAAGTGTAATGCATTTTAAAGCTTCACCTGATATTACAAAATTATTAGCAAGATGTTCAATTATTTCATAAGTGTGCATGACAAGCTTTAATTTTTCGGGCTTTCAAAAAGCTCTTGTTTTTTTTAGTGATACTTTTCACAAAACTTGCAAAGTAACACAAAAAAAAATTAATCTTTTGTAGATATTAAACTCTCACTTATTGGGCTTTCGGCAAGCTTTTGTTGATTTCTATGATCTGGATCAAAAAGAGCCATGAAAAAGATTGTTATGGTCTCAATTTAATAAAGACAAGCGGCGGAACAATGGCTTACTAATTAATTGAACATTTTGATTCCCCCCTTGGAACCGTCAATTCGTGTTGCCAAAGTTTTCGACTTTTCACACTCACAAATTATGAACTTAACTATTAAAGCTTTTGCGGAGCTTTTTTTCATTTTGGCGTTTAACTTCAGAAAAACTAACCAAAACCACAAAAAATTCAAGCAAGCTATTATATTATTTAGTGAAATGATATAATCGTCTGAATCCACTTGATCTTTCGGCAAGCTTTCGCCCACAGGTGTAATAAATTGCAAAGCTTCCCTTAAAATTGCAAAAATATAGGCGAGATATTCAATTATTTCATAAGTGTGCACGAAAAGCTTTCACTTTTCAGGCTTTCGATGAGCTTTTTTCATTTTTAGTGAAACAGTTCACAAAATTGGCATAAAACTTGCAAAATAATGCAAAACATATACTCCATTCCTTAATGAAAATTTAGTTTTGAATTCTCATCTATTGAGGTTTTTTTGATTTTTATCATCTGGTTCAAAAAGTGTCATGAGAAAGACTGTTATAGTTTCAATATAATAAAGACAGTGGCGGCAAATGGCATATTTAGTGACCATTTTGATTCTCCCCTTTCAATCCCTTCTCAAAAAGTCTTTCAATAATGTGGCGTTAGGACTAAAATGCGTAGATAAACTTTGAATACGGCTTAAAGCTAAAGCTTTAGTGACTCACAACTAAGCAATCATTTGCTGATTACTTAATTCAAAGGCTCACAGTATTTAAGGATCTTTCTTTTATGAATAAAAAGTTAAACTGGACATCAACAAACAAATCTAGGCTGCTTAAATGGTATTAAATCGAACCAAAAACGAACATTAACAGTTGTGTGGCGTATAAGCGGAAAATAGCGTTACGTAATTGATTACATCTCAGGGGACACATTGGAATTTGCTAAGAGTACTCGCTCCTATACTTGCAGATATATAGCTGCGAGTAAAATAATAGCAGGAAATTCAAAATTATGCTGCTGGTAACTTCTGTTTACATTTATTGTTAATAATTTTCATTTGAAATATGGGTTGATTTGTATCAGAAATCGCATAAATAACAGTTTCAAAGCTTGCACAAACTTCACAAAAATTAATTAAACTTAAAAAAATGCTTATCGAAATTTCGATTTTTTATTTAGCTTAGAAAAATTTTGAGTATGCAGTTTTGTAGCCCATTCAATTTTAGTATAATGAAGTGCAAGTTTCAAGTCGCAAAAAATTAACTTTGATTTTTTTGAAGTTTGTTTTTGTCGAAGATGTATGCATTTTCTTCTATACAACAATGAACCAAAAGCGCACAACCTCAAAAAAAAAATCTCAAAAATCATCAGTAATTTTTAGCGACTTGAAACTTGCACTATACCAAACTTGAATGGGCTACAAAACAGCATACTCAAAATCTTTCTAAGAAATCAAATTTTACAGTTTTCTGAGACAATGATGTTCTTATTTTTTGCGGAGCATGATTTCATTTGTAACTAAACTGATAACCATCAATACATACCAATCATTACTTAGCTGGAAAGTCATACCAATACATGCCATATTGGACCAAAGCGCGCTGAGTTAAGACTAGTCAAATTCAAAATTTTCTCGAATTTTCGTTATTAACAAAAGTATTTTTTTTTCAAACCCTGGTAGCAATCCCTAAACATTATTTTAAAATAATACAATTTTCGTGGATGTCTTTATTTTATACGGGTATCCCATACAAGAGTCAGATGATGATATTTTAAGGACCACGCTTCTGTGATGTTTGTAGCTACAGCAACCGCTCCAAAGCAAACAATGGTTGGTGTTGCTTCCTTTAATATGAAGTGGATTTTCGGGCATTAACTTAAGCATTTTTCTGAGGTGGGCTAAGCTGAAGATCAAAAGAGGAAGAAGGATGATGAATTTCTCGTCAAAATCCTTTGCTGTAATGCCACATTCCACACTGCATTAGATGCATATGGCATCCGACATGCCGCGTGAATCGTTTCATGCAGATGTTTATTTCAAATTTTCTAATTAAAGAATGAGTATAAACGCACATAAGCTTATTCTGTACTTCTACAGGCAATGAAAGCGTTAGCAGCTCCGATAATATAAGTGTGTGAGCTTGGCAATAACAGCGCAAAAATTTTCAAATAGCTTTTATAGTGCCACAGTGATAAATTGCTATATGGGTTTTATGTGCTGCATATACATGCGCATTCATGTAGGATGCATGTATGTACGTTTGCGTATTTCGTAAACAGCTAGAAGGGAATTGCACATAAATTTAACTAAAGTGCGGGTGAAAACCCAACCAAATAAAACTGTAACGAAACAGCAAATATAATAATAACAAAACCGAAAGCAATAACAAGAAAAACAAGCACAATTTTATAAAAATAAAAGCAACAATAACAAGCGCAATAACTTTTGAGCAAAGCAAGAACAAAAGCGCTTAATAGCTTAGAAGTTAGTGCGCGAAAGCAAACAAGTCCACTGGGGGCCATTTCGTATGGGCGCTGTTTGTATGTAGTAGACCTTCTTTACGGACGCCAGCGGTCGAGGCGTGAATGCGCGAATGTATGTATATGTTTGTAACGCTGTGCCCTTAGTCGCTCTCGACCGCAAACACAACATTGCGGCGCCTTTTCGCGCAAAATAACCATAATTTCTACTCTTGCTGTCTGTTTCTTTTTTATTTCATAACCTTAACAATAATAATAACAACAACAGCTACAACAACTAACGCACTCAATACCAGCCATACACAACTGACATTTACCACCAGCCGCTCGATCAGGGATGAAAAATGCAAATTTCAGATTGTACCTAATATCATAAAATAAATGTACCTAAATGAGACAGATTGTACCTAAAAAAATTTACATCATTCATTTGTAGTTTTATTATAAATTTTTTTTAAAACATGAATACAAAAGATGGACGTACTTTAAACATGATTAGGTTTTTTTTTTTTAACTGAGCCTATATCTATAGACTATAGTCTAATGGGAATCGAAGAAGCGTTGTTTTTGTTTAATTTTGACTACTGAAAAATATTGGCGAAAAAGACAAAAAACATCGATGTTTCGTCCAAAAAAATCGATGTTAATATCGATGTTTTGCTGGACGATACATCGTCGATACATCGACTAGGAAAGTGAAAAACATCGACATCGTTCACTCACTCCGTTCGTATTGTGCCGAACGACCAGTGGCAAGCGAGCGCTTGTTTTCGGAAGCTGGTGCAACCATCATTCAGGATGCAGCAGGCTTTTGGGGGCTAGATTATCAAAGCTTGTTTTCTGAACTAATTTCAAAATGTTTATTCATATTTAAATAAAAAAGATTTACATATTTAACATACATCATAATAATAAAACAGGTGCAAGTTTTAAGCGGCTAAAAATCGCTTTGATTTTTAATGATTTTTTTGGCGGCTTTTGCGTTTTTTTCAAATAAAAGGTTAAAAATCAAGGCGATTTTTAATGGCTTTTTCTAAAAATTCAGATAAAAAAGTTCAAAATTAAGATAAAAATGTGTTAAATTTTTCAAAGTTTTGTATAAAGTTATGGTTTGCAGCGGATATGTGAATCTAGTTCTTTCGACTTTAAAAAATATTTCAGGCTACATTTTATTTCGTGTAGTAGATGAGATATTAAAACATCGGTAAAACATCGAGTATCGTTTTTATAACCGATGTTTTTTGACATCGATGTTTGTTGCGGGAACATCGATGTTTTTGAGAGCGATGTTGCATCCCTAACTGTATGGGCGAATAAAGGCTGGTTTTCATTATGTCATATTTTGACAACAAAACTTTTTGACATATTTCGACACAACTTTCTTTTCTTTATCCCTACGTTTACCGATGATATTATGGGCCAAAAACTTACAAATAGCCTCTTTAACAGGGCATGTACACGCCTGAAGGCCTATTATGATCTAAGTCAATCAAAATACCATTTTTGAGTCTCATTTGACAATTTGTTTTCACTTATTTGACCGCAAATGCCATTGAATTTGACTTAGTGAAAATAACCGTTAAGATTAATAGAAAAAATTACGAATTTGAGGATAGCTAAGTAAAGTGTTAATTTGTCGTAGTAGCTGCTCTAAAAACAGTGTAAGATGTTTAAGATAATACTTAATATGACTTCCTTTTGACCACTTTTCTTTAGAATTGTTTATTCTTAAAAATGAAAGCTAAGCTTCTCCCGTGCCTACAAGTAAATATATTAGCACGGTAAAGGAAAAAGAAAAAAAAATAAAAATGCATCTGATCAAAAGATGATTGTACCTAAAATCTAGTGGCTGTACCTAATGTACCTTTAAGTCATCAAACGTCGGAAAAAGGTACAATTGTACCTACTTTTTCATCCCTGCGCTCGATGGCATTTAAATTAAAAGTAAATGTACGCGCTAACGTTCCACAGTCGGCTGGCATTGGTGGAGTTGGGTGGGGCGTATGAGTAATATGGGTACACATTTCGGTTGATGTGCCTGTTTGGCATTTGGTGTTTGGTTTGTTTGTCGATGGAGCAGGGCAAAAGTAAATGAATTTCCGTGCCATATTTGTTTTTATTTATTTATTTAATTTTTCATTTATTTAGTTATTTGTGCGTACTTACTTACGTGTGTACACTCCTTGTACTCCTGTACTTGTAGCATTTCGGTATGCGTCCGCGTGGCTGTGTTTTATGACAACTAATTGCATTGCACTCTCTTGCGCATTCACACATTTACACACAGTTCATCATATTGGTAGCGTGAAATTATAAAATTACTTTTCTGTGGTAAAGCGTATATGAAGTTGTAGAATTTCTCGGACTTCGCCTGTTTCGTTCTGGCAGTAGATGCTGCGGCATTGTGAGCAACCCGGAAATATATATTTGAGACCCAAGCGGAAATGTGTATTTAAATGTGGTTTCGTTCGGATAATAGGAAAGTTTAAAAACTTAAATATCAACATCTTTGTTTGTGAAATCTGGCATGGGCTTGGTTGGTGTTTTCTGGTCAGTAGCCTAACGATAATAACTTAGGATGCGATATCTTTCCATGCGGCCCGATTGGACTCTGGTCAGAGGTTTTGAATTGCTAGCAGTAATACATAATAGCAATTTCATGATTTGTATGACGTAGCAGATCTTTGGATTACTACTTAGACGGTGAGAGGGATTTATACGTTTCACGGCCCTTCGGACATAGTCGACATTTTTTCTTCTTACATCAACAAATGCGATACCGCCATTAACCTTCCCGAGGACATCAACCGACTAGTCACTTTTTACATAAGGATCCGGACATTCCAGGTGTATGCTCTTAAATCATAGTCCTTTGTTCGCTTGCTGTGTACATCATCAAATGTAGACGGTCTCTTCCGAGGCAATTTTCGACAAATCATTGGGGATTTTTTTACGTTACCGGCCCCAACTCCAGCGCGCAATCTGTCCAAATGGTTCCTCGGTTCTGGAAGTATTGAACTCCTTGATTCGTATGAAAAATAATCGTTGGTGGCTACTCCGCTTTGAATGGTGATCAAAAATTTTATCCACAGGCATGGACTTCAGGAGTCGGAGCTATCCTCCTGCCACCTTTATCAAACGGGTGAAAATATTGTCAGTCAAAAGCCCTTTTTAACAAAAATCCTGCTATTTGAATGGATAAGCACTAGTCAAATTTATTTCTA
The DNA here is from genome assembly GCF_013731165.1 of Rhagoletis pomonella. NCBI lineage: Eukaryota > Metazoa > Arthropoda > Insecta > Diptera > Tephritidae > Rhagoletis > Rhagoletis pomonella. The sequence continues at coordinate 27,526,431 of NW_023458559.1, forward strand.
AAGCCAAAAAACCTTAGTAAATTTAAAATCAAGGATTTGCCATTAAAACCTGAGCCTAGCTCTTCCAATGCCAGAATCTGTCAATATCTAGCCATGTGATAGTTCAACTTATAGTGTCTTCAAATCATTCCGGTGATGATACTCTTTTTAAGAAAGCCAGTGATATGTGGAATTCCTAAAAACGTTATGTATCTTATTATGAGATTTTACAGCTTGCAAACATTCCATGGGACAATAGCGTTCCTGGAGGATCGAAAGGTTAAGTTATATTTCAAAAATCTCATAAGTTTCTTAAATTGTTTTTGTTTTGTTTTGTTTTTAGACTACTCCAGTAACGATGTCTGTAAGATTTATTCCACTTTCTTCTAATAGGAAAGAAAGTGCCCTCTATCCTAGGGTCTGGGCAGATGAAATGTGTTGATACTTTTCCTATGCGAATTTGTCGGTAATCTCATTTCTCTCAATGCCCGTGTGTCGCCAAATAAACGTACTACTCAGATATGTCCGACTATGAGCTTTGAGCTTTTCAAGGCACTCCATGGCCTGTTTTTATGTGACTTAATAGGCTTTAGTGGGCGCTTGGCTAATCGCCGAAATCGCAGAATTCGCTTTCTGCTAGTTTCGCTTGATATTTAAGTCCACACATAGCATATGTTTCTGCCGGGAAGTTGGACATATATTTTCCCATAGTTTTCGCGTTTATCAATCTCAGTCTCAGTTCGCCTATCTCGATACTTTCTGAAAAAGGTTATTAAGTATATTTTTGTTTATCTGATTTGTTTCGAACCTGCCCAATTATTTTTATTACTTAATTCAATTTCCAAATTTTTCTTAAAACTAAGCTTTTTATGCAGGTTTCTTCGATATAGTATCGATCCTCTTTAGACTAAGAATCCGTTTTACCCCTATGCTGGTACAAGTCATCCTCATGATCGGCTACGGCATAACAAAAATATAAAAAGGGGAGTTCTATAAGGCCTTTCAAGAATCCTTTTGGACCGGTTTTCAGGGCTCTAGCTATACCCAAGCCAAACTTCTTGTCTGTATGAGAGTTAATTTCTCAAGATTATGGATCCATAAGTTATTACGGGTCATACTAACATCGTTAGTATCCCCAACCCCAACTTTCTCTTGGCATGAGCCTACATATCAATTCAACATTTATGTTCCACTTTAGTGGAGATAATAATTCGGCGTGACGACATTTCTTTCTAGTTCTACCTTTAGCGTGAAGACACTATTCGCTATATCACTGAGAACCTACCAAAACATTCAGAATATATCTTTCAATTAGTAAACAAGTACTTAGGGCATTTCTAGCTTCGTTAGTTTAAATATGTATAAGCAATTTTTGTAAGCCATTTGAGAATTGCGCAGCATTTGTTTGGTGTGCGTTTATTTTTGCATAATTTTAAGAATGTTGTTTATTTGGCAGCAACTAACAAATAAATAGGATCAATACATTCAAAAATCCAACACCACACGTTTAATACTTCCCGAAGCTATGGACAGCGTTTCGCATATATTGGCATGGAAAATCCAAAAGACCTATATAAGTGCATATCTGATATTGCGCTGGTGCGTCTTTAAGGCGAATATGCTGACGGAATTTTGATTAAGAAAATTAATCTATATAATAGCGTTGACTCTTTGACAGGCATTGTCATAAAAAGTATTTTCGAAAAAAAACTGCCATTTGTAAAGGTCTTAAAATTTTATGCATAATTTTTTCACATCTCATTCAAAAACTTTGCTGATTACCAACTTTCCGCATTCAATATTCTTGGCTTAGCAATATGACTTTTAGGCTAAAATTTTCTTTACGCTTACAACAGACTTGTAAATTAAATTTTTTTTTAAGAGCAGAAAATTTAAATAAAATTCTCCTACCAAACAAGATTAGAAACAAATCTAAATACATAAAAAGATATTAGTCAAAGTCCAAATAAATAACCAAGAATTTGGCAGGCTTAGAAGATACCAGTAAATTTCGGAAGTTAAATCCGAAAACAAATCATGCTCGGACATAATTTAAATCCACTCAGAATTAAAAAGTATAAAAGATAAAAGTGAAGAAGAATAAATGTACTTAATATAAAGAAATAATAAAAATCGAACGAAGGGACTGCAAAACATAATATGAGTGCCGTGGAGGTGGTTATCATCAAATAGTTAAGACGAAAAAGTTTTGCAAGTTAATAAAAAGAAATGTAAAGTTGTGTAAAATAAAAGGCAGCTAAAAAATGCGTCCATGAAGTTGTACATAGTAAACAAGCGAGCTTGTAATGCATTATAAGTCAAATTCGCATAGACTGTTTAGGGCTTATTTAAGAAGTAAATTTGATCGCTTGTGATTTTCAAGAAGATCTCGCGCAACAAAACAACTAAGAAAACCAACAGAGATGAAAGCAAAAGCACGCAGAAAAAATAACATTTAAAGCGATTACCCACAGTGATTTTCAAAGCAACTCTCGAGCTACATAGCTGAAGAGGAAGCAGTGACCTAGCAGCGATTTCCTCGCTCCACTTCCTTATTCAAGGTAACAAAAAAGAACTTTCATGGCGCACACACACACCCTCATACCACACTTTTATGCTTTGCGCAAGCTGCTAACTTAAGGACACGTTTGCCACCACAAATTATAACATAAAATTAGGCGCTAGGCAGTAAAATAAACATTTACATTCAACCTAAAGAAGTTTATGAGTTGAAAAATATTTATTTTGTACCACGTAAATGAAATGAGGGCGACATATTAGCAGCAACAACAACGGCAATCACAAACAACCACTAAGCACGCAATGTGCCTATCGAAAGTGCGGCTATGTGTAGAAAACCCATAGTTTTGCGCTGCAATTAAAACATGAAAGTTTAAAGTCAAAACAAGGTGGCTAGGCACTTTTTGAATGCTTCTTTTGGTAGTTCAATGGCGGAGAAAGAGAAAAAAAGAGAGTAAGAAAGATATTTGGCGTGGCAATATGTGCGGCTAAAGGCTGCTGGCTGGGCTTGCAACATTTTCGTATCGCCTGTGGCTTGGGAAAGATATAAATCATTTAGTTGAAACAATGTCGCTTTAATGCCACAGATAGAGTAGCCAGTAGCTTTGGGAAAGTGGATGTGCAAAAATCTTATCTTCTTAGGTGGATTAAGTTGTATGACAACAAATTTGTTACAAGCTTTAAGTAATCATAAAGCAACAATAATTTGTTATTACTAATAGGGATTAACTTGAATTATACGCTAGAGATAGATTGCAATTTGTAGGAAAATTGATGGTAGACATCTTTCAAAAGTAAGAAAAGAAATATCCACCGCTAGTGGTCAAATTTTAATAAGCTCAAAACTGTTAACTAATAGAAATCAACTTATCAATGAAAAACAAATTAAATATTTGGTTGTCCTCTAAGTCATTGAACCTTACAAAATGCAAATTACAAAATAATTTTGTTTTTATTGCACATACAAAAACCAAAGCTGCACAAAGGTTAAGCCCTTCGCGTACGTGAACAACCAATTTATAGTATGCCAAAACTTTTAACCACCACGCAACCGCATACACACATTAAGTACACAAGAGTATCAAAAAAAATACATACACCCTGTGCCAAAATTATAACCGCACCTCGTATTGAAAAGTTGTTCATCATTTTTTTTTTATATTAATTTAATTTTTTTATGTAGTTTAACAAAAACCGCATAACTCCATGTTTTATACTTTGTGTAATATTGAAAAAATCAACAAACTTTTATAAAAATTTAAAAAATTCAATTCTAGTAGAAAAAAGTGCAAGCTTAAAGTAGCTAGGGCTTACGGTTGCTTTTTGTAGTTTTTTTTTTGTTTTTGCTGACGGCCTTGTGATTTTCCCACAAATCAACGCTAAATTCTAATTATTTCAAACATATCATTTTTTATACTACAACTTAACGACCTACTAACATTTGATGGACTACAAAACTACACACTCGAAATTTTTCTGAAAACTCGAATTAAAAAGTTTGAAATTTTAACGAAAGTGTGTTGATTTTTTTTTTTAATATTGCAAAAAGTATGAAACTTTTATTTATGTGGTTTATGCTAAAGAATAAACCATGTTTTTATAATTTTTTCAAAATTATTGTTGCTTTTCCACAATAAGTTTTTCATTAAAAACGGCCTCAAGGCCAATAAAAATTGTTGAATATAATTGTTATAAGGCCATAAAATAAAAAAAATAACTTAAGGACGAGCACACCTAAAAGTTAAACATTCTAATAATAGAAATATTAACAAAAACCAACAAAACCAACAACCACATGATCAAGTTTAAATAGCACTGGAATAGCTACGCTTGATTGTAGTTGGCTTAACAAATGAAAATTGTGGAAAAAAGCAGCAAGAATTCACAAGGCGGACTTATCACAGTGCGTAGACAACTGGCTGAGTCAGTGGGATCGTCGGTTCGAATCCTACTGAAAGATGTCTGATGAGGAAATGTGGTGATTTCCGAAATAGCTATCACTTCTAACATTTTTCCAAAATTATTGTTGCTTTTTCACAATAAGTTGTTTATTAAAAACGGCCTCAAGCTCAATAAAAGTTTTTGAATGAAAAAAAATATATAAAACTAAATAACAAAAAAAAATTTCAATTTTTTCAAATTTGTCAACATGTGGTGCGCTTATAATTTTGACACGGAGTGTATATTCCATAGTTTCTAGTGCTGCGTGCGAGCGCACCTTTTCACCCCTTTTGTGCACTTTTGCTCAATTATACAACAGTTTGCTACTTTTGCAAACGTTGGCTGACACATAAAACAAGCTACTCGACTATAGTTCAACGCAGCGCAAGGCAATCACGTAATTATAATCATTTTGCTACTTTAATTATAAATGCGGTGAGCAGACAAATGTGCGCGAACATAAACTTATATGTATAAATATGCCCGAGTGCGCAGATAACTATGTATGTGTGCTATGTATTGGCGTTAAAAGCGAATAAGTAAAGTAGTAAGGCACCTGCTCGCCAAACGTTAAACTCCCACTGTGATTACGTAGCCACTCAAACCATTGAAGTCATTTACGCGCTTACCCTCTACTTCACATACATAACTCCTCTTCTGACTCTCCCTTTCTCTACCCTACCCTCTCTACGTCTCCCAATTTTCACTAACCCTTTTCGATTGCTTACACTTTCCTCTTCACATTCATTCATTTAGCAACTAGATAAAATTTATATTCGCATAAGTAGTCAGCGTTGTACGTATTTCACTTGGGGGCAATTTCCTAATAATTTTCGCGTTGCAATGGAGCGTATATTTAATTGGTTGTAGGAGGTGCGGTAATTTGTCAAATGGATAAAAGTTGGTGGGATGAATTTACCAAAATACCTACATATTTACTTAGAATTGTATGTATTTTGGAGAGGTGGACATGTCTGGGAGTATAGAGGAACTTGATTGGAACAGAATTGTTGCGTTGCACTATTTTAAAGCTCGAAATCGTTAGAACCGATACTATATTTTGTAAGTGAGCAAAAGCTCCTCAGTGTTTTCCATTCGCCATTCATAATTTTTCTAAAAGATGATTAATGTTTAACGAAAAATTTTAATCAAGACGAATTCATGCAAGGTGATAGGTGCAGCAAAAAAAATAAAATAAAATTACACAAACAAATCATACGCACGGTGACAATCAGAACATAAAATATTTACAAAAAGTTCATAATTTTGATAATCAGCAAAATTCAGCTAGCAAACAGGTGCTCCGATAACACCACCTTGTATGAATTCGCATTGGTTTTAATATAAAAATATTAAAATCCACATATCTTCACAAATAGTCTTTACTGCGATGAAATGTTATGAAATCTGCATATCAAAAACTTTGAAAATATTAAAATTTTTCTTAATTAAAGTCAAGACTAAAATTAAGTAAATGAAATGAGTATGCTAACCCGAACCCGTAGGTATCAGGGATTTTATCATAAACAGTGGCGCTTACCTAGACGACTAAAGACCCGTCTACATACAGCTTTGGCGCTGCGTTGGCATCACTTCAACAGCTGACTATGAGTACATGAATTCAAATGCAGCCATCAATATGTCAAAATTTTGCAACAATAATGCCAACACGCAGAAAATTGGCCAACTCTCAACTTTTCGCGTGCGTCGTTCATCAGCTGTTACCAATAATTCAAATTATCTATGTGAAATATTTTTCCTTTTTAATAAATGGCGGACAAGAAATATCGTTTTTAATGCAATTATTGATGTGAAATATTAACTTATCTGACACTAGTATGTTTATTTAGTGGCCAAAGTATTCGCTGCAAAGCATTCATTGTTGCAAGAAATGGCGTACTAGTGCTGCTGTCGAAGCCACGCCAACGCAACGCCAAAGTAGTATGTGGACGGGCCTTAAGTTTACTGATTGCTAAACCAACTTTGAGTTTGGGCTCTCGAATGTTTTTAGCAGTTTCGCCTTCATGTCTGATAGCGCATACCAATACGTAGCTAGACTATCTATAATAAATCAGTTCTCAACTAGCATTCACTCAAAGGATGTGTGTGTGTATTAGAGGCGGTCAAGCTAGCCAAAGCTCGAAAGAGCGCCCAGTGAAGGTTGGGAATATTGTGAGCTCTGAATCAACCTCATTTTTAGGACTTTCAGTCTAATGCAGGTAGAATCAACTGCAGCTTGCGGAGTATTCAATAGATTGGGATTTGACGCCGTATTAAGATTATTCGAATACTTCGAATAATTCGAATATGCATCCCGGTTTTAGAAAATTGCGCTCAAAATTATTCGGGAAAAGGGTAACCTCATTTTCGATTGGTGAGAGTGAAAAAAATTGAGACTATGATGGTGCTTTCATTATGCACACTCAAGAACCCAGTTACTAAACAGACGACTTTTATTTTTAAGTATTTTCCTTGCGTATGCCTGACACAGCCCTGGTTTTGAGTGGGTCATAGTTAATCCAGTTCAATCTTAATATATTTTAAGATACAACTGTACCTATACTAAGCTTAGCCTTGGAATGGTAGAGCTTTACCCCGTTGTTTCATCTGTTGTCTCAATCCGTGTTTGTCACTATTTTCTCAGACAAAAGTTGAGGCTAACAGTACTCCGCCAATTGCGATTTGATCAAGGATGAGTGCCTCAATTCTTCTACAAGCCATCTGAATAAACGTTCCCCTACCGACTCGCGGATGCATGGTGGCCTCATTAATAGCAAACGTTTTCGCCTGAAAAACTCTTTCATATTTCGGTAGGTGAAAGGGAACTTTATATTAAGCTGTGCAATGAAAGTTCCTGCCCCAGCCCGCTATCATCATTGATGCGTGCATAAAGTCAGTCGTGCCTTCAAAGCTCTTGGTCCCTACCTGAGTTCAGTTACCTCGGTCGCTCCACTTTTGAATAGTCAATATAACATTTTTTTCTTTTCAAACCCAGCTTTAGTGAGCTTGGGTTCTAAATATTTTGACTTGGCCTTTTTTAAAATTTCTTGATTTTCGGCAACTTTCACCAAATTTTTCAAACAAGATATCCTCTTCGAGCAGTGATCGGACTTAAAAAAAATTTTTGTGTGGTAGAATCTGGAAAAAAATGTTGTAGATTTTAAACAAATATGGTAGATCTCAGGTTTTGGATCAAATGTGGACAAAAATTAAAAAAATTCTGCGAAGTTTCACCTAAATTGCAAACATTTTAATTAGAATCTAAAAAAAAATATTTTAGTATAATAAAGTGCTAAAAAATTTTACGAAATTTACTTTTTGATGCAACTTTGTTTTACAACCCATAACGCATCACCTGTTCAAATATTACGGCTTAAATCCCAATAGCTACCCCAAAAATTTACTGTAAATTGTATCGTATGTGACAACGACCTTTTTCTTGTAAGCGAAATTGTCATATGTGCTAAGAAATTAGAATGTAGAGACATTTCTACAAAAAATCTTGCGTTTAGTTATATTTCTCAATTAGCTCACCAAATCTAAACTTTGGTGTTGATGGTGCTAGCCAAAGCAGAGAAAAATACAAAAAATACTTTCCTGTAAAATTTTGTTTTTGTAACATACGATAATTTTGCGCAAAGGGGTCGATATTTTAAGAGATTTCTGCAACCTTGCGGAGTGTTGCCAGCTTTTCTTTTTATCACATCTCGATGTAGCGAACAAATGTGGCACGTTCCAGAAACCGCTACTTGGGATTTGCCGATTTTACAAAACCCCCAGGAAAAAGTAAACAACGCCTTAGAAACTTTAGATGCACTGAAGTTTGCTAATACTTTCATAAAAATCGCCGTTTTTTAACATTTTCGCTATTAATAACCACGCAATAAAACCACGTTTCCTGTCGAAAAATTGATTAATGAGAAAATTTACTATTTTACAGTTTATTTTATCCGCCCATTCCGCTTTGTTGTTAATGTTTAGTGTTGGACAATTTTCGCTCTTAAAATTAAGAAAATTATGTCGAGCAAAAATAAAACTACTCAAAAACGCGAATATGTGGTAGATTTCAGACCTTGTGTGGTAGATGTGGTAGATGCTCAAAAAAGTGGCGGATCTACCACAATGTGGTAGAAGTCCGATCACTGTCTTCCAGCTCTAGCAGTCTAAGCCTGAGTCTTTAAAAAGATATGGCCGATGCTGGGAATATGAAGCTCTTTTGCTGATTCAGAAAAAAACATACAATACTTTAGCACAAGTATAAAAGTCATTCGTGTAAATACACGCTTTCAATTCTGCCACAATTTATGAAATAATTACCTGAAGACATAAATTTGCAACATGAACGGCTTTAATCGCTTATATGCTTGAATTCTTAATTTAATATTTTTTTTTCAAATAAGTACAAAGTGCAATGTACAATGTCTTCACAACCATTTCCCAACTTTAAACATTGTGCAATTTATTATTTTTATTACTTATATCAATCAATATTCAAAACTTCTAAAAAACCTATAGTCTCTAAATCCGCTTTAGCTCGAACTGGTTTGCAAAACATCATCTCCACCCGCTAGTCAATCACCATAAATCATCAAATATTCATAAATAAAATCATTGAAAAAAACCCACATTTTTTATCTACTTAGCCTATTACAGCGTAAATCGCTTTGACCTCCAACCAAAAAATCATAAAATACAAAAGCCCATAACAAGAAGTACAAGCACATTTCAAATGAATGGTTGAGGCTGAGGAGCATCGAGCAAGCTGGCAAGGGCAGCGCAAGTGTGCTATAGAAATTGCCGAGGAAACTGCTTTTGCTGCGGGGCTGGGTGTCTTAAATGCTGCTAATGATTACCATTTCAAGCCATTTGCGTGCCAAAATGATGTATGGAGATTTAAAGGTCATATAGGGCGAGTATAAATTGCAAATACATATGAAGATGAAGATGACTACGTATGTTACATGTCACTGCATGCACGTACTTGCCATTAAGCCACGTTTACGCACCATTAACGCATAAAAGTTCCACATACAATAGAGGAAAAGCAAGAAATTTGATGCTCGTGGCAAAAGAACAGAAACAAGTAGGAAGTACAAAGCTTTAATCAAGCATACATGTATGTTTTGTTGTTGATAAATAGCGATTAATTTTGTAGAAATGGCGAAACGTTTGAAGGACATGCAAAGTAGTTAAGCGCTGTGAGAAATGAACGAAGTGAATAGAGGAAAAAAAGTTTAAAAATCACAAACTAGCTTAGATTTGATCGGACAATGAAAAGTGTAAAAAAAAAACAGGTAAGGAATGAACCAAGTTTCCCAAATTCGAAGAATGTGTATGCTCCCTATTCTCACAGAAATACTTATTTCGGTACATTTTTGACAAACAAAAAACAGAAAAGGACACCAGTCACTTGCGCTAGCTACTCACATTTATTTTCTTATTATATTTCCCCTCGTTCTTGACTTTTCTCTCAAATAATACATGAGAATCTCTAAGATACTACCTCCACCACCCTTTGTAAAAGAACTTTAAGTTTCTATATTGATATGCAGCACACATAAGTCACGCGCCGTATGCATGTCAACTCACCGCCTTGGCGCCGCAAAGTAGGCAAAAGCAATTCGAAATATTTTCATTTTAGTTGGCATTGCAAGTGTTATTTTAAAATGTGCGCATTGGTTTGACTTTCGACTGTTGCTTGAATGTTTTCTTTTCTTCTATTTTTAGCATTTAGACATATTTTTTATTTCTTATATTTCTTGACTTTTTCTTGCCTATGCCTGGCCTTTGCTTACAGCTACCCTCATCAACAATTCAAACCCAATTTCCACACCACGCTGCCTCAAACAGTCAGGCGCTAGCATGTTGCGTCGAAGGCCTCCGTTTTTTAATTTTTTCGCTAAGCTGTGACAATATGTCAACGTGTTACTTATTGTACTGCTTAGTGCATACATACACACACATTCGAGTGGATTTAAAAATAAATAGGTTAACAAATGTATGCTTTAACTTAAATATGCTTGCCTTTTTTTTGCCACTTTTTTCTCCATATTTGTGTTACTTCACTTTCATATGCTTCCCCTTGAAAGCACATGGTGTCGGCTACATCTCCCGCTCGCTCTTAGCTTTCCACTTTGACTAACACTCAAATACGCTGCGTGCGCTTACTTTGATAAGGGTTCTATCACACGCTCATCTGGGCATAAGTCACTGATATACATACATGCATATAAGTAAGAAAAAAAAGTTCGCTCTGGTAACATTAAATATGTATGTTTTGTCAAATTTATAAAAGTGGCACTCTATAAGTCTTAGAAGAGCGTCTGAAAATCCATTTTCACATCCGTATATCCAAATGTATGTGTGTGTAATTTTTTTGCCTTTTCCCCTGCGCTTGTAAGGAATTTTTCAATTCCATTATTTTTAGCTTATAATGTTTTTGCTACCAAATTCATTGTAGCCTAAATTGAAAAAGTGACTTTTACTTTACCTAAACACATGTCCTTTCGTCCTTTCGGCTTTACTGCTTTATTATGTTGCCGTAGTTAAGGCATATCACGAGTGTTGTTTCCTTTACAAAGGTACATTACTACCTAAGTAATCTGGAAAGTGATTTTTGCGCCTGAGTGATTTGGAAGTCGAAAAGTAGAGATCAGATTACTTTTTTTCTGCCTAATTTTAAGTTTTTCGTAAAGCTTCATAGCACAAAACATTCTATTAATTTCGTTGACTTTAATCGCCATGAAAAAAGATTTTCGCATGCTTTCTATATGGATGCTTACACAAAACTGATGAAAGCTTTCATGCATTTTAAGTAAATCATAAATTTATAAAAAAAAAAAAACAAATTTGTATAAATTTTAACTAGAACTGGGAGTCCTACCAAGTTTTTTTTGAAAATACGGACTATCCGTATATTCGAATACGTGATTCAGAAATCTGAACATGCGGATAAAAAATTAACGAATATTAACCGCATATCCCAATGACAAAATTAAAAGATATATTTACCGGATATCCGAATGAGAAAAGGGAACGGATGGATATCCGGTTTTATCCGGATACATGAATATCTGAACGGATATCCGAACATACGTATTATTATTATTACGTATGCTCCCAGCGCTAATTTTCACCTATACAGCGAAATATACTTTAGGAAAGGTTTTCACTGTTTTCTCTTAAGTTTTTTTTTGTATATTTTAGCAAACGGCTTTTAAGCTTTTTTGAATTAAATTTTAAAAACATTCATCAAGATCGACGTTACAACAAATTTAAACAGTCTTTAATCCCTGTGATAGATTTATTTTCTTCCTGGAGGCTTTCACGATGTCTGTGTGGGCTTGCATTAACTTACTGTGATGAATCAAATGGAAAAGTGGGACAGTTAATTTCACTTTACAACTTTTCACTTTATTTTATTTTTTTTAACAAACCGTTTTCGAAAGCTTTCATTGCTTTTCTTTTTCTTTTAAATATTGGCTGTCTTTAAATTATTTTTGAAACTTTCACCACAATACTTATTTTTCTGCGATCTTTTTTTATTATGGAAAAGAATCTTTATTGAAGCTTTTCTTTTAATGAAAACATCTAGCAAAACTTTTACTTTTTATGTTGACTTTCAAAGGCATAAAGACCGCTTCCCAATTTCACTTCATAACAACAAAAACAATTTTTAAGCTTTCAATCATTTTTAACCGCGTTCACAAAAAGGATAACATTATCAATTCGTCGGAATATTTTTTTATGTATGTTACTGCATAACTTTTGACTACGTTGACCGATTAAAAAAAAAGTGTTACCTTGCAGGTGGTCCCATACTAATTTGATTTAAAACCGATCATTGGATCATGAAGACATTAACGATAATCTTAAATTTGTATATGAGATTATAAGTCGGTTTTGTTTTTTGCTTAAAAATTACTTGTTTTATTTTTAGTTTTTTATATACATATGAGGGATACAAGTCTACCTATCTTATACAAATTTTAGCATTCCGTAAAAAAAAATATTCAAGGATGATTATTCTTCATAAGGGAGTTTTGTTTCACTTAATTAAAATGCTTTTATCACTTTTGAGAAGCTTTCGCTTCTTATTGATCGATCCTTTACTACAAAGATTACACAAAAAAAAATATTTTATTATATATCCGGCATTAATTTGTTTCTAGATATATTTTATGTATTTTTTAATGCTATAAAAATATTATTGGAGTAAAGCGAGGACTTCAAGACCAGTTCTATATTATATTGAGCCTTAACTCCTTCAAAAGTTCATTATCATCGGCAAGTTTGTCACTAACTACATACAAAGCGTCTATTATATACCGTCCCCTAAATTTTCTGCCTTCAAGCACAAATTGCCTTCCCTTCTGCACACACACACACCTTGTCTTTGCTGCTCTATTTAGCAGAAGTGGAAATTTTTTTTTCGGGCACAAACAAGCCAACCTGTTAAAGTAAAGAAAACTAATTACATCAAGAATGCTTCACATCAAAGCTAATTGGCATATTATTATGTAAATATGTATTTCAGGCAGGTCGATCAGTATACTTGTATGCTTAATGTGTAAAGGTTTTTACGAGTAGCAGGCATTTATTTAGCGTCAAGTACACTTGATGGTGTGCATGTGTTTGATGACATGTCATTTTATATGTAGCTTAAAAAAGTATTCGTTTCTCTTACAGTACGGTGACCATCCGTCCTGTATTATCAGGACAGTCCTCTTTTTTGACCCATTGTCCTGGCAATTTATTTATTTTATACGGGACGTCAAATGTTCTGTATTTCTTTTAATGTCCTGTATTTGTCCCGTATTCGGTGTTTCGACGCCTTACAGCTCATTAAAATGGCAAGCTTATGAAGAAGTTTTAAGTGATGTTGGTACATATATGATCGTAATTTTCTTCATAAACAGTTATTATTTTCTAATCTGAATGCCTGCGACTCGAATCGAGGAATACATACAGTGACCAAAATAGAAATTAGGACTCGACATTTTAGTAAGTTTTGGCTATTTTTCCTTAGTTTATTTAATGTTTATTATTTATTTTATGGAATTAAAGCTCTTTTGCTAACAAAAAACATATAATACGAAATTTCCCACTTTGTGCAAAAAACTATAGAAATTAATTCTACAATGTTTCACCAAAATTTTAAACTTTTTATTTAGAATCTTTGAAAAAAATTTGGTTTGCAGTTTTGTAACTCATTGAAATTGAGTATAATAAAGTGCGAGTGGAAAGTACTGCTCATTTGCTTCTCTTTCAAGAAAATGGTCGAACATACTTACCTACTTTGTACGAGAAAATTGCGTAACACTGTCATAAAAAGTAAGGTAAGCCTTAGCGACTTAAAATTGCACTTGATGATATTAAATTTTAACGATTTTTTTTAACAAATTTTACAGGGAAAAAATGTCGAGAAAATTATCCTACAAATTTGTGATGTTACTAAAAGATACTGTTTCCGGGCTAATACATATAGGACCATTGAAGAAACCTTTAAGATCTGTAAGCTGTTGCCGAAAAAATTAGCAAAATTATTTTTTGTCCCGTATTCGGCTCTCATAAATATGGCCACCGTACTTACAGGCTAACCTAATATTCGCGGCTTGCGTTTTGGTACGCATGCCGTCGAATTTGTTTTTTTGCGTCACCCGAAATTGACTTGCATGCGTTTGCATTTGATTTCATTGAGCGAAACGTCAAATCAAAATGTCACGCAGAACAAAAATTGGAAATTGAGTTAGCTTCATACGCACGCCGTTCAATTTCGGTTGATCTCATACAAGTTGCATGTGCATGAGAAATTTTTGACAATAAATTGGCGGCGTGCGTGAATATTGGGTTAGCCTGTTATACTTTGAGTAGGTAATCTCTTCAGCCGTTTTTTTTTTTGTTTAAATTTCCACGAAATTGTATACTGACTTTAAGCGAGCTTTAACTTTTGAATAGCAAAAATTTTAAAAATGCCCGAAATTGACTATTTATGATTTTTTTCTAGTTTATTAACTTCTTTTTCGTAAGAACTTTCACAAGTTTTTCAGAGAAGCTTTCGTTGGCTTTGAGCGGTATTTCACTTCGGATATCGGCTAGCATTATAAAAGGTTTATTTCAAAAGAAAGTAAATATTTGCAATTTTCATCGCGAAAGCTTTCATTAAAAATGGAATACTCAGACTTATATTTAGTTTATCTTTAGCGTTAGAACTTGAGCTTTCAGCCTTTACAGCTACTTTTTCATAGGAGCTTTCAGAGGCTTAATAGCCAAAGCTCTTATGAATTTTTAGGTGTGTTTCGCCATGACGTAAAATTGTTAACCTTCACTTTTCAATACTTGGCACTCACCTCGTCTTTTCTTAGTTTACATTAAGTAAAAACTTACAAGGATTTCCTTATAAAATCTTATAAAACTCGAGCTTTTTTAAGCTGCATTTTTCTCATATATTTGCTACCTAAGAGTTTCCCATGCACCATCCGGGATGGGTTTAACAGCTGCTCTATTTGCAGAAGCCTTCCTTATATAAACTTTTAACACTCCAACTCTTTCTGCTACAGGCTTGATTTATTCACGCGTGCTTTCACAAAAGCTTTACTTCATTTTGATAAGCTTTCACCGCATAGTATAAATTTTAGTATTAAAATTATAAAAACATTTAGTTTTATAAATTATTTTCAGGCTTAGTTCAATTTCGGTTCCTCCCCGGTAGCTTTCGTAAAAGCTTTGTCCGACTTTTTAAAGCTTTTAACAATCAAGCTCTTTTGCACTGAAACTTTTTGCTTCACTAGAGCTTTCACACATTTTTGTGTGGATGATTTCATTGATTTTAAGGGAGCTCTCACAACGTGGCTGCTCTCTTCTTACACTTTCTTTGTGGAAACTTTATTCTTCTCGTGAAATTTCACCCTCACGGAAACTTTCACTAGTTTTAAAAAAGCTTTCCCCACTTTCGATATCACAAAATATTTTTGTTTTTCAATCCTTTCTTGAATCATATTTCGATCTATGAATTTATATATTTATTTTGGACGAAACAAACTTACAGAACTCCATAAAAATTCGATTGACCTTAGTAATTATTGAGACTTTGCCAACTACAAAAGTATTTAGTTATTTATTTCATTCAATTTGGTGGCGTATCATTGTCAACAGCAGCCGAACTTAGTCACTATACCGTTTAGTTGTTTTCTAACTCACTTCCTAACATCCCCCTTTTTTTACTTATTATTTAATTTAACTTTATTTATTTTAGTTTTGCCTACGCATTTGCTGTCAACTGCAATAGATTGTCAACAGCAACATGAAAATAAAGCGACTAAAGTTTTGGATCAGAAACTTTTAGGAGATGGTCATACTGATTTTTGTTTTTCATTAAGAAAATATTAACAGAATTTGCTAAAACTAAACTTGTCACACTAGAAATAAACGACTTACTTACTGGAAACACCCAAACATTAATTTAATGCTGCTATTTTGGCGATTTCCTCAACATTCTCCGTGTACTGCTTCCACCCCGACTATTTCAATCAATGAAAATGAAAAGAAATAAAAGTGTTTTTCATTTACTTAATGAATTCAATTATTTATTTACCTTTTGAATATCCGAAGATAGCATGTGCTGTCTGCTCCAACTACCGCACTCTTTCTCCAGTAAAGTAGGAGGTTTGATTGCACCAACGCCTCTCGCTTACTCTGCTACAAAAAAAAGTAAAACAAAAAGTGTATTTCTCTACAACTTGCAATTTATTGAACGAGACTTGTTAGTAGCAGCCTTCGTTGCTCCACAGTTACAGCTGTTTGTTGTTGTTTTGCTTGTCTTCAACACCTGTATGTAGTTGGTTTGGAGTCCTTCATTTGTCCAGTGCAAGTATGCTTAATATATTCTTTCATTCCATCACTTTCACTGTACGTCTGTCAAATGAGCGCACCTGCACATACATTTACTTATTAGTTACTCCGCTCTCTGGTATTTCACAATATCAGCCCACGCAGATTTCTTAGCTTTTCGAACAAACCAAATCTCTCCTTTCTTGGCTAATGTTTTAAGTCAGTCGGCATCGATGCCGTCGAAGCCATCAAAATGGAAATTTAATTAGTCAAAAAGGCTATGTGCTTAAGCTTTGAGGGGATATGGAAGTAAATAAATAAATAAAGCAACGCAAGAGCACGAAGGTTGTCTTATAAATGCAATTAAGGAACGTATATATATAAGTACAGGTGGTACGAGTAGTAGATAATTACTTACAAGCAATTCAAGCACCAAAAAGCTGGCCAGCGCCTGTAAGTAGACAACAAGGCCGGAAGCGGTAAGTAATAGTGCGCAGGATAGCCGATAACTCCTTCAGCTTGCTTAATGCAGTATTTAATTGAAAGGATAATTAAGCAAAAGCATTGCTTGATGAGAAAATATTTGCAAACCTACATATTTTCTAACTAATGGACTGAAGTTGCAGGACAAATTGTTACGCAATTAATTTATATAAAATTCTTGTAAAATATTTTGTATACAATTTCATGTCACCCAACTACAGGAGGCATATCATGCATGTTTCAGTAATCAAATGTTATTTGCCGTTGACGTATGATTAATTTAATAAAATAATTTGGAATCAAATATAAATCATAATTAAAGCAAAAATTTTTGTTGAATTTTTTTTCAAAGTAATAAAGACTAGTTATGCAAAAAGCTTCATATTGCAAACATTAATTTTCTAGCGTAAATGAAGGACTTTGTTGTTATTTATTTACAAGCATAGCAGGCAGCAACTAATTATATCAACAGTTGCATAACCAGCAGGCGCAGGCGCTGGCATTAAATTACACTTTGAAATACTGTATGTGCTGGTGTATGTGTATTGAAGCAGGCAAGTTGAATAATTGTGTTAATTTGTTATTTGGGCAGTGATTGGTTGAACTGATAACTTTTTGCTTATAAAATTAATTACAAATTTTTTTTGAAAAAAAAACAATGCCTAAAAAAGTTGAGTAAATAAAGGGAGTTAATCTCTGCCTCTTTAATTAAAATAAGATAGCTCCAAACCGATCAAGACTTTGGTTAGCGCTGCATCGTCCACAATCTGGTCCTATACATCATTCTAGAGCTACAGAGATGTTACTACTAATTAAAAAACTTACAGAAATCAATAAATTTTCAACTTATTTCAGCCACCCTGGATATAAGTATTAATCTCACTGCTTATACTAAAAAAAAATATTTTTAAGTCGTCAATTTGTTGTGAGCTTTCACCATAACCCTTCAAGTTTCTATTAAAGCAAAACAAAATATTTGCTTTTTATGAAATGCTTGCATGAACTTTTACATCGGTTACTGCAACTTTTATAACAGAGAAAACCCCCCACATTTATATACATAATGCATATACCTAAAGTAGTACAGCCCCTATGAGCTTTCACTAGCTGAAATCTTACTACCGAAGGAAATAAAGAACAACCGAGCCTCAACCGCCAAAATAAACATAAGCGAAACTTTTTTCAAAATCTTTTTGTTGCACAGATACTCCTAGAGCATCTAGTTTTCTGCATCCAAAAGAGCTTAGGGTCGATATAATATGTGTATCAGTTTATCTTCAAAGAGCACTGGTTTATACCGTAACTAATTCTACTGGCAAGAAATAGGCCTTTACAAGCAGGAATGAGCTTTCATGCCATTGAAGCCATTCAATTGTACATTTAAATGCTTTCAAGAGCTTTTGCTTTTGAAAAACGTCCAAGGCGTTTCACTAATAAAAGCCTAAAAAGGTACAACTGTCACCTTGAAGATGGAAAGTTTAGTACATAATGCACTCTACATACGAAAAATATCTTACATTTGAACTATGCATGTCATCGTCTGCTGCAGTGTAATCAGTAATGCTTCATTATAAAAGTCTATAAAAAATTTTAATTTTCCTTCCAATGCCCTTATTAATTATGCATCTGTTAAAATATATACAACTTTACATTCTTTGGAACGAACGTCAACTGAGCTTTCTAAATTTTCAGTAGTTACAATTACTTTTAGCTACAACTATCTAAAAGTGTTTTAGGTTGAAATTAATAATCAGCCAGAGGGTTGAATATGAACTTTTTTGTGCACTCTATGAGCTTTCACTGAAACAAGATTTCCTAAGCAACAAGTTAATTCTTTTGTTTTTTTTTTATAATTCATAGTTTTTATAAAAAAACACCCATGAAATGAAGCGTGCTATAAAATCATTGAGGTTTCATCAATTTTCGGAATTGAAGCTTTCACTAAAAATACTAAGCTTTCACTAAAGCTATTAAGCTTTTGCTTTCAAGACTCTAAGACCTTTCTCGCAAAGAGAATTCAATTTCTCATAAAAATGTTAACTATATATATACAAAGAGCTTTTTGTGAAAAAGTGGTGAAAATTGGAAAAATAAATATCAAATTGAAAAATTAGACAAACTTCTGTTAACTGTGGGATATTTAATAAAAAAGGACAGCGATGAAATCAAACATGAGTACAAAGCCCTAGCTCCGAGTAGAAGTGCCTTGAAGCTTTTTCAAAATAAAGTATTTAACTATTAAAAAAATAAAAAAAATCGTATGAATTAAAAAGGAAATCTCTAGAAGACCAGCACCGATAAGTTCATAGTAAAATTGGAAATGAAAGTATTAGATTTTCTTAACAATAAAATCATGTACTATTTACTAAACAATCAGTAAAAAATCTTAGCGTTTCCAAAACAAATGCTTCTTATATGAAAGATTCTGCTCACTAGTGTGCACTATAGAGCAAAAGCTTTTGGAGAGAACTAACTATTTCACTGTAAAGCTAAACTTTCTAACAAAATTTTAAAATTCCTATAAAACGTGAAAGCGCTCTCAGAACTTTATTTTAATGGAACTTTTTTCTCAAAATTTTTTTTGCTCACATATACATGCATACATATCCTTCCACTACATCCTATATATCCTATATGAGTCTTCCTAAATAATTTTTTTAGGTTAAAACCTAGGGAGTTTTTTATGTAAAATCAAAAGCTCTTAATTACAATAAATGAAAAAAATTTATAATAAATGGTAGTTCCTCCCACACAAGCTGCCCAGTGAACTAAGCATACTTACAGGTCATGGAGATACTCCACGACACATACCCCTCATACGCATACAAGTAGTTGGTGGTAGACTACAAAAAAAGATATTCGCACCTAAGGCAAAAACATCAAAACCAAAAAAAAAAACGGAAAATAAATTACTGAAGCGCCACTAAAGTTGATCGATGAGTTGCCTTATTTTTTTTTTCTTATTTTAATTATTTCGCCCTTTCATCTTGTTTTTCTTTTTTTTCTCCGCCTGTCGCTGATGCCAACAATTTCTGCTAACACTTGACTGTCTATGAGCAAGCGTTGAAATATTGAATAGCGAGCCAAATTAAAATATGAATTGCCAAAGCGGCAGAATGAAATATATTGAATAGAATGAAAGAAGAAAAAAACCAACGCAAAAAATTGATAATAGAAAAATGAAATGTCGAAAAAATGCTAAGCCCAGCCAAGCCGCATCGTGATGATAAATCAAAGCCTTTTCGTTGGTCGAACAAAATAAGGCGCAAAAAATGCAGGCAACAACAAACCAAGTGAATGGAAAAAGTGTCAAAACAAATCTCACGCGCGCCATACATTGCATATGCTGAGTGCTCGATATGTTGTACATCGTCGAGTGGCATGTTGCATACATTGAGTGCTCGCTGGTTGCTGCAATACAGTCAAATCGAGCGTTGAATAGCCGGAGGGGAGGGAAATTGACGCTGGAAGCAGGTGGTTGGAGGCTGGTTATACGCTGGTATGAATGAGAGTGTGAGTGTGAGTGCGATTGCTTGAATGGAGCATGAAATACTTGTTGTAAATTACATGCTACATTCGTCGTATTTGTATTTGTATTTGTTGTTGCATGAAAATAAATTGCAAATCACTTTGGCAACAAGCAAATAGCAAATACAACAAGAGCATCAATATCAAAAACCAGAAAAGAAATAGGAAAAATCAACAGCATTTGAAATGAGTGTGTATGTATGTGTGTGCTAGCATGAAAATCATTGCCTATCAGCAGGCGCGCATGTAAAAATATGTTTTCATGCTCTTGCGAATGTATGGTTTTAACAGTTATTGGGATTTTTGCTGCTTTCAATTTAGTTTTTTTTTTTTTTGTTGCGCTCTTTCTCTATGCGGCTATTATATTTAAAGTTGAGTGTTGAAATTGAATAGATAACGACAGAATGCACAGCTGCTCGCTGTATGTAGCATTAGAGTAGTGCTCTATGCATTTTTTCTATATTTGTTTGGAAAGGATTTTCATCGATATTTTTATTTTAATAGCAAATCGAATTTTTTCACCACTTATGTTTATAGATATGAATTGCATGCTTTTCCACTTTCAATTGCATAACCGAACCTCACTCTTTTACGGTGCAATAAATAGCGCTTATTTTGCTAAATCGTATTCAGCTTAGCTGATAGCGGAAATAAATAAATTAATGTAGGTATATTAAAATATGTTCATGCAAAAGCGGCTTTTAACTTTTAAGGCAAATAAATTGGCATTTAATTTGATTTCTGCTTTGGGATAATAATTACTTTTACGAATATACGTGCGGCAGGTATTTTTTCGCAATTGACTGGCTCTGATTTTCTATAAATATTATTTTTATATTTACTATTGGTTAGCCAGGAAATTCCGAGCCAAATAAAAAGTTAATACAAATATTCAATTTGGTCATAAATTTAAGGGCTTTCAGCGAGCTTTTTCGCCGTAAATTTTCCAGCTTTCACTACAACCGTTCAAAGGGAAGATTAGCTGGAATTTTTGGTTAAGAAAATTTTTACTTCACATTGGTGAGCTCCAAAGCAAAACTCTTACCTTAATTACTGTTTCCATGCTATGATTGTAAAGCTTCAACAAAGGAAGTAACAACTTTCATAATTTATGGAGATTCAATTTTTCAGGTCAAAAAAGATTCACTTATAATATTTAGCATATAAATATCCTCGATAAATTCGAAAACACATTCTGTCAAATTTATTAAACAACTTAGGCTAATTAATAAGCTTTTCACTTAGATATAAAAGCTACATAACAACATGCCTTAAAACCATATACAAGCGTCATAGAAGCTTTCATTTGTTCAATCAAGAAAACATCACAAGGGCTCAATGAAATTTCAAGAGCTTCTATTTGTTAGGCTAAACAAGTTACAGTTATGTTTTTCATCATTTTTAGATCAAAGCTTCGAAAATCTACTTAGTATATTCGTGTATACAACTTTCTTTAAATTAAGAAGCTTTTTGATTCAATGGCAATCACAAGCTTTCACCTTGAAACAGTTATTTACTTACAGTCATTTTGCAACGGTTTCACTTCTCATTCGACTTTTTAGCAAATATCTTTGGTCAAAATATGGCAGTTGCGATCAGTGTTGCCATTTTGTGCTTTTGGAGCTAGATTTAACTCTTTATTTATTTTTTCTCCAAAAATTGGGCTTTAGCTCCTAGCTCTTTTTTTTTAGCACTTTTCAAAATTTTCTAGCACTTTTTAGCTCCAGAAAGTTTTAGTTGTATTTAGTAATATATTGAAATTACAAATCTGTCATTGCAAAAGTGTTGACTAAAATTTATTTGGCTTTGGTGAACTGAGCCTATTATCGATACCTTCATGTTATTCTATTTCGCACGGGAGCTCACAAACAATACCGGACAGAAGTTCCAGCTCCGATAAGCCAAAACATAAGCGTTGATAAAATGAAAAATTTCGAAATGCAGTGGAAAAACATACTTTTGTATCCACGGGAAAATACAAACTCTACCATAAACTCTTGGATCTAGATTACACAATTCAAAAATTAATCAGAAGAAAATAGTTTTTTTGATCGCGCGGATTTTGCTTTTAGCTTAGCTTTAAGGAGCGATGGAAATAAAACTTTTAGAAAAAATTTTGCTAAAAAATGATTCGTAACTTGAGCTTTTATGGTCAATTCAAATATCTGCAATTGCCGGTCTTAACAGTTAACAAAGTATTTTTAGTTCATTGCCTAGTTTATATAAGAATGTGCATATAAATAGATAAGTGTTATAAGTGTCATAGATAAGAATTCGGAATATATGCACCTCACTTTGGTTTTAAAAGTTTTTTTGAGCACTTATATGTATTTCTTGTTTTTATTAAAATAGCGAAAAATGTAAAAACAACATTATGTCAATAAATACTCAACTTAAAAATACATAAATTTGCTCTTCGTTTTAGGTAATATTACAGCCAATTTCAGGAAAACAATTTAAGTAAAAAATTATTTTAATTTTTTGAAATCTATATGGAAATTTATTATTTAGCTCTTTTTTCGACCGTTTTAGCTCCAAACGAAATTTTTTTCTGGCAACACTGGTTCCAATGGTCAGCTCCTTTCACATTTCGCAGATGCTTTCAGGGTTATTGGCGATAATATGTGGTGCTCTTAGTAAATCTTATAGTGTTCATAAACAGAGATTTTTATTAGATAATAATTTCATTAATTTTCTAACTGCATGTCTATCTGGAAAATAGTTTTTATTTGTCATGATTTTAAAATGACTAAACGCTTTTTTTATTTTATTTTCGGGTATTGAAAATTTATATTTTGGCAGCTTTAAGGCACTTGGACAATATATGGAAATTCCAGTGTTCAGCCAATTTCACGTTTTTCAGAAGCTTTCGAAATTTTTCAAAGCTTCAAGCAGCAAAGTATGGAGGCTAGTCCAATTTAAGAGTTTTGTTCTTTATAAAACCAAAAAAATTCAGAGCCATCACGTACGAAATTTTTTCTTGTGTACTATACTTTCTTCAGCAGATATAATATTTGAATTGTTGTTATAAACTTATGCTACTTATTTTGTATAGTAAAAGCTACACGAAAAGTTTTCTTAAATTCATAAGTTGATTTTTTTTATAAAAGTTTTACTTTGAAGAAGCTTCGAATTACATCAGTTCATGGCTAGTGGGAATATTGTATGCTTTTTCGATTTCAACGCCATTCTCCATTTTATTTTCCATATTAAAAAATAAAATAAAATCGAAATAACTGTAACCACTCATCCGACACATTTTATTATGAATCGCTGAACTAAAAGTATACTTCAAAGATTTATTTTACAATGGACATGAAAATATGACTACGTGCATAATATAAGCAAGTAAATGAAACAAATTTTTATGACGAGCACGTAAAAAAAACACAGTTGAATGGAATTGTTCAAAGTCATAATTTAATTTTTTGTTTTCTCACTATTATTTTAAAAGAAAATTTCATTTATGACCTTACACACAAAATTTTTAAGTACACATATTCCGGTTGTTATGTAAATTAAAATGGAAAAACCAGTTGTTTTAGTACCACTCAACATGGGTAGATAGATTCGCCTGTTTATAGGCAATTCAAACAGAAAGCAAGAAAATAAGAGAAGTGAGTGTGAGAAAGGCAGAGTGAAGTCAAAATAAAAAGGGGGGCATGCAGAGTGTGGCTGCTGACGGTCGTGTAGAGGGAAGTGCAACAATTTATGGCACTTTGATGCTTCGAAGAGGTGCCGATTACACACACACCACTCGCACACAGCAAATAAATACCTGTCAAGATATAAAAAAATCTATGAATGTGTGCTTCGAGTGTTGAGTCGGACGAATATAAATCAATAATTATATATGTACGTACGTTTGTTATAAAATATTGGTTTATATATGCAAACACACATATATATATGCACATACATACATATACAACCAATCAAAAATCCAATTAAAATTGAGGAAAATTCGATTTGCATGTAAAATACACCGTTTGAACAAAGCAATAATATTCGCACAGACAGATACAAACAGCAAATAAGTGCTGAAAAAAAGCAAAAATAAGTTTATATAAAAGCAACAGCAACAAAATATGTAAACGAAATATGAGGAAGGCTCATAGCGTAAACATTCTTAACTAAACTGAAGCCCAAAAGCTTTTTATAGACCGAGCACAGTGCAAGTAAGGAGGGGTGGGGGGATAAGTAAAAACTTTATAGTCAATGGACATAGTTATACAGTCGAAATTTGTATATATCGATATGCCCTCAATGCGAGTACTAGCGCTCATAGGCAGTCAATAGGCAATGCATTGAAGCGAGCTGTACAGGTAAATATTGTTTTGAATATTTTCTACAACACTCGCACTCGTTCTACTCTTTTTTGCACAACACAAATAATTCAAATAACTAGCAGCGTTGTTCAGGGTTATTGATACTGCCGGCAGTTGTTTGATCTCTGCGTTGTCCAGGGCAACATAGCCGCCTGCACGTGCCCACTGCTGCGTAGAAATTTCAATGAATTATATTTATTTTAAGTCTATATGCTTATGTATTAGTGTGGGTGTGCATATGTGTGTGTGTGGTTACAATCTCATTTGTTGATTTTGTTATGAAATTGAGTTGAAAGGCAAAAACAGGAAAAATTGGTTTATAATTTTTTTTATAAAAGAAAATCTGCAGGTACCCCATAGAGTTGTCATGGCTATATTTATTAAGTCGAGAGCAGATTGTTGCCGAGCAAATCAAAGTCACATTCTTTATGTGCACGTGTGCGTTTTTGCGTGTAATTTATTTGTTTTCCTAAGGGAATGAAATATAAAAGAAAAATATGTATTTTATGAATAGTTTCTGATAGAAAATTATAAATTCAATATCCCAGATTTCACGGTTGAGTTGACGAGTTTTGGCAATGAGGACAGCAGGGTTTCTCTTTATGTAAGAAATGATAAATCTGCCAAGCAAAAGCTCCACAAAAATTTACAATGAATTTGTAATACAATTACAATTTTTACAACATAGGTAAACTACAAATTTTAAATTACATAGAAATTTTGTGTTTTTGGTATTTATGGCCTTATAACAATTATAGTCTGCTATTTCATTGAGCTTGAGGCCATTTTAATGAAAATCTTTGTGCAAATAAAAAAACTTTTGAATACAATCGTTATAAGGCAAAAAATAACAAAAACAAATAACTTAAGGACGAGCACACCTAAAAGGCTAAAATTCTAGAAATATAATTATTAATAAAAACCAACAAAACCAACAACCACATGATCAAGTTGTAAATAGCAGCGGAATAGCTTACGTGGCGACCTTAGCTCAGTGGGTAGACTACTGGCCTTGGACGCTGAGGACATTGGATCAAGCTCCAGTGAAGAAGTCTGATGAGGAAATGCGGTGATCTCCGTAAAAGTAGCTATAACTTCTACCAAAATGTAAATTGTTGCTTTGTCCGCAAAAAATTCATTAAAACCGGCCTCAAACTCAATAAAACTTTTGAATATAATAGAAATTTAAAAAGTGAATTAATAACGCGTGGTACACCGCCAGTCATTAGATTAACCCACCCTTGTGATCCTCTTATGCAAAATTTTACCTTTGTTTGTTGAATATTCATAAATTGTTTATAAAAATTTTGCATATTCTATGAGTACATGCGATTTTAAAATTTTTTTAAAAGTTTAAAAATATATCATAAATATTTGTTCTTTGTATGGAAGAAAATATATGACACAGTGCACAAAAAAAAAACATCAAAAATCAACGGTACTTTGTAGCCACTTTTTATACCTTTCATGAGCATGAAATGGTATTATAACTATGGTCCGATGTTTGTAAGTACCAGAACAAAAAGAGATAGACCTATTAAAATGTATACTTATATGATCAGAAGGTCGACCTGAGTTGATTTAGCCATGTCCGTCTGTCCGTCTGTCTGTCTGTCCGTCTGTTTGTATGCAATCTAGTCTCTCAGTTTTCGAGATATCAGGATCAAATTTGGTAGGTGGGTGTATTTTTATAATGTATTAATCATTTGCCGGAACCGGAAGAATCGGACCACTATAACATATAGCTCCCATACAACTGATTGTTCAGATATGAGATTTTTCGTTATAACTTCTCCACTTACAGTGAAAATTAAAAAGATCGGGTAACTATAACCTACAGCTCCCATACAACTGATTGTTCAGATATGAGATTTTTCGTTATAATTCAACCATTTATGTAGCTAGGACCATGAAATTTCGCGCTGTTTTCACTCATTATCAACAGAAGACTTACAGTGAAAATAATAAAGATCGGGTCACTTTAACCTGCAGCCCCCATACAACAGATTGTTCAGATATGAGGTCTTTTATCATAACTGCTCCATTTATGCAGCTAGGAACATGAAATTTCGCACCATTTTCACTCATTATTAACAGAATACTTACAGTGAAAATAACAAGGATCGGATGACCACAACATATATCTTCCATACATCTGATTGTTCAGATATGGGATTTTACTGTAGAACTCCTTTATTTGACCAGCCAAAACCGATAAATTTCGTAAGATATTTTATAAATAATAATACAAAGTCTACTGAGAAAATCGTCAAAATCTATGATGTATAAGCTTTATCTCCTATAGCACTGATTGTTCAGATACCAGTTTTTCCCATATATCTCCTTTATGTAGGAAACTAAACCCAATAAATTGTGTTACCGGTTTACATACCGATCACATAGCAGTGAAAATCACTTAGATTGGTGCCATATAAAGTATATCTTCCATACCTCTGATTGTTTAGATGCGATTTTTTATATAAGTATGTAACTCCTCTATCGATGTATGCAGATGTATTCAAAAGCAGTAATCTGTCAAACTAAAATTTGCAGATGTTCATGAAAGGTATGAAGCCTTCGGCATAGCCGAAGACAGCGCTGCTCTTATTTGTTTATACTATAATTGCATGCGATAAAAACAGCGTACCCAAAATTTTTCTAAAAATATTATTCGCTTAATCACTGCAGGTCATTAAGATAGCACACCCCCTTTACTTGGAGCCACCAAACGATACACAAAGCATTTACCGCTACCCTCACCGGTACCTCACCGTAGGGATGAAACGATACCATGCTAAGATAAATATTGTTTTTGTCATCCACGCTTTGCACCCTACTCTTTTATCCTTAGCTTCTCTTTTCAATAAAAGAGCTAGCCTCCACCACCTTTAATATTGTCCGATAATGTTTTCAACGCGATGAGTATTATGTAGAGCTAATCTGCACGTTGGGCCGTATACACGCCGGGACAAAATCAAACGAAAAGAGATAGCGAAAGAAATGTAACTGTGTTTTAGTGACGTTTTGTAGAATTTGACTTTTAAAATGACTTTCAAAAATAGGTGGTTTAAATTTTTTTCTTTTTTTTTTGCCTGAAACCAGTATGCAATAAAGTTTTTAGAAAATCCAAATATTTCCTTTATCGCCAGAATCGAAAAAGCATTTCAGTTTAAATTGTTTTCAAAAGATTCTACAAATCAAATCAAATTTAAAAGCTGTTTTTGGTAAATAATTACAAAAAATCAAACTGGTTTCAGGAAAACATTAACATCCTCAATATCCAAAATTACTTGGTATCCAACGAAAAGTATCTAGTATGGACTTGTATTTACTCGTATTGTTTCATCACTACCACACAGTTGACACAACCCACCAGTATAGTCATTCGTTTTCCGTCGATACCGACCCCCGTTACTGTCACCAATGAGATCCATCGAAGTTCGCTTAAGTACCTATATAGTTTTGCCACAGCCCATTTAGAAACATTTTACTGTTTTTGGGAGTATGTAAATTCCTTGTTTTTAATTTTGAGCTAGCACCATCTTTAAGACACCCTTCAAGGCTTTTTATAACTCAGGGAGGAAATACTTCTGTATGAATGAAGTTATGTTAGTTTATGTAATTCTATAAGAGTTTTCTCAATCTAACCATAAATTTGTTAAAGGCGGTAAAAGTCCCCACACTACAAGACCCGTTGCCTTCCGCGCAAAAAAGATGCTTCCTAAGGCTATCTCGCTACATACCAAAATATGTACTTACTCACCTCATCATTGCTTTCCAACGCAACGAACACAATGAATTCTCGAACTTCTATGTGCGCTTGTCGGCATTGGGTCACAACAGCAAATGCAACACCTGCAATTTTGAGTTATTAACAGTCACATTGTGCGCACCATTTGGGCAATGCATGAGCCCGGTCACAACAAAATTTCGTTAGTAAATCTCCCAAACAATGCCATAGCTAAAATTGGCGCACCAAAAAACCAACTTCACATCCTCCTCGTGGTATCGAGCAGCAGTGGCATTTGGGCCTTAAGGCATACTTGTCTTGCACCGCACAATAGTTAATAGTAGCTGCGTTGTATTTAGTTCTAATGTGCCACGGTGAGTATTTAGTGCATACGCCTGTCGTTATGTGAAGCACCCGCGATGCATGTGTGTTGTGGTAAAGCCACTACGGGCAAGAGATTGCACTTGCCACAAGCTGCCGCAAATGCCAGGGCACATAAGCACATACATATGTACCTAAATAGGTGTTCTAATAATACACTAACTAGACAATTCATTATGGCTTGCCATGTTCAACAGCAGCCACGGCCATAGCAGCAGCTCTTCATAATTACTTTTCACCTTAGGCCAGTTTGTGGCTGTACTCCGGAGTACATACTTATGTGTGTGGCTGCCGTAACTATTTGCTGCTGTTGCACCTTTTCAACTTGCAGCTCTTAATTATGTGCTGCCGTGTGATTTGTTAGCTGCATACATACGTATGTGTGTATATGTGTCTCTATACGCCCTTCGAGTGGTTGTCATTTTCACGCGCTCTCACTCGCAAGCAAGCAAAAATAGTTGTTGCAAATTTACAGACGAAGCATTCCAAGCAATTTTGTTCTTCTATGGGTGACTCTGTAGGTATGTGCAAATGAGCAGGAACTTCAGCCACACCTAAACCATTGCCGGTATTACTCAGCTCAGTGGCAGTGGCTTTGTGGGCCAGCTACAGCTTAAGCCTAACTCTCTATAATGCTCCTGTGCTATATAACTGCTGGGTATGTTTCATAAGCTTCATTAAGCAGATGTCGCACACACACGCACGAATGCCCCAAAATTGAGTTGAGTACATAACTAAATATGTATGCATACTTAAATTTGATATGAAGCGTACTTTGTTGGATGCTTTTGGCATCTACCTTCGAAGTATTTTGTTTTCTACCTCAACAACGCTGGTGGCTTAGTTACTCATTAACAACTACCTCTTTTGTTCAGAGGAGACTCTCCTTACCACTATTTCTAAATTCAAATTTTGCCTAGATAACCAACTTCTCTCGCCTCCCACATCCTGCTGTCAGCGTATTAAGCATATTTAGCATAAGGATTTGTCATTCACACTAGTGCTCCTACAAGCTTGCTTAAGCTCTCAAAACAGCAGCTCTAAGCATAATTAAATGTGTTCTGCCGCTGATGCTTCCACGAGCAGAGCAGGTGCTATCCATATCGAAGCCAACCAAGTGTAATAACACTCATACGCCCTGGCATACGTTAATTCGCAGCTTACTCTTCATATGCATGTTGTACTACCTACATATAAGTTGTGGAGCAAGTTTAAGCGGCTGCTTTGGCAAGCTGATATCCGGTGTTGCTGTTGCGACTTACATCAGAAAATATTCGCATATACATACATATATAATATACCATAATGCACTTGGACTTACATTTCATAAAGCTTTTAAGCTTAAGTTATTGAAATTTTTTGCAACTTTATTGAAGACGAGGATATAAATATTATGTACTAGCTAAATATACATACATGTGTACATATTTAAATAACCTCAAGTATTTGTCTCAAATAACCTATAAAATTAATAGGAAAGCGTAGCATTAGCTACAAGCGATAGTTCACTATGGTCAGTAGAAACCACTTGTACTACAGGTGGAAATAGCGAGAAGGAAACAGAATTAAGGCTGGCAACCATAGATTACCGATAACTCCTAAAACAGATTCATCTGCTCTATGACGCACTTATAAACGTATACTAAAGTGGTGTTTACTAAGAATATAGCTGTTAAAATCGTTGCCTTCACCGGTTAAAAGTTTAGTGAGAAAGTACATCAACTCCACATCACTCCAAATATCTAAATTAAAGCACTTGGTCTGTTGATATTCAAACTTGTTTCAGTTTTTCGAAAAGAGTTGCCACCTGTTGGACAATTAAACTCAAATTATTTAATAATTATTGCCATCATTTCCACACCGTTCGTTCGATCTTCCGAAATGAGCTGTAAAATTAAAAGGCTTGGACTGTATGTGCAATAAGGTTTTACTTTTTTTAAAAGAGTTGCCACCTTTTAAAAAACTATATTCAAAATATTTAAAGAAAATAAATCAATTATTACAAAATGGGAATCAATCTAAATGGTTTCGAGAAGCTTTGTTTTTATGCTGAACTATAGGTGGGTTGCCACCTGTTTAAAACATCATATTAAGTAAGAGAAATATGTATCACCATATAAGTGCCAAGGGAAATGGGTTTCAGAAAGCAGTAGTTTGAAAATATTTTGAAGAGGATTGCCACCTGCTTGAAAGGTCGAATTTAGTTTACTTATACACAAGTTTTACGAAATATCAAAATATGGATGTAAAACGAAGGAGTGTTAATAAGCCTTTAGTTTGATCGCTAAGAATATTTTTGAGGTGTTGGAAGAGGGTTGTCACCTGTTAAACTGTTAAATTCAAATTATTTAATAAGTTTAATGAATTACTAAAATATGGGTATCAATCGAAGGGCATTTGAAATGTTTTTATTTCTGAACCATATTTAATGGGGTTGCCACATGTTTCAAAAATCGTATTCCACTTAATTTATCAGGTAATTAAAATATGTATCGCAATGTCCGGCGAAGGAGATTTTATAAGGATTAAGCTTGAAAGTACTTCCTAAAAGGGCTGTCACATGTTTGAAAGATCTAACTCAATTGCCTAACGCAAAAAATATATGAAATATAAAAATACCGTAGTCAAACGAATGAATGTCGAGAAATCTTTAGTTTGAACATTTGGAAAGTTTGAGGAGGGTTGCCACGTGTTTAAAAAGTTACATTCAGTATGTTAGATGAATTATTAAAAGATGGGTTTCAACCGAAATATGTTTGAAAATGCTTTATTCCTGCGCTTTATTTAATAGGGTGGTTATTTGTTTGAACAATCAACTTGGTCGTTTCGCAGTAAGAATACTTGATGTCTGTCACGGGTGTTACCCACTTTCTAAATACCTTCAAAAATATGTTAACTAACACTCCATTCATAACAAAGATATGTTTCTTTATGCATTTGCCACTTCCGAGACCATGGAAAAGTGAATACTCATAACTTAAGGCGGCGTCATTCTGTATTTTTTTTTTTTTCAATAAAAAAGTCGCTCTCCCAAAAATTTACGGTTCATTCGGGAATGAATATTGACTTTAATTTTTATTTGTTGTTGTCGGGCAGACGCTGAAGACAGTTCCAACGGCTACGGCTGCACAAAAAGTACGCCCAATGCATGCTAACCTGGAAATCAGGTCAAAATTTTGTTTTGCGGACGAAAAATCTTTGAATTTGTTTCATGTGATTCTTTTGAAAAATTGAATAGAGTGGTCAAATTTCTGTCTGAATGAAATATTTTGTTTAAACTTATATGCAGTAAAATGTACCATGAAACATTTTTTTTGGACATTTCAACGAGGTGAAATGTGATCTCACAAAAAATTACATTTTTGACGGCCGCTAGTGGTTGAAAATATTAAATAAAATTATTATTATTAGAGTTACCTCAACTGCGTAAGATGTATCTAACAAGCTCCTTAATAGCTTTGTAGTCATATTAGTGAGGCTGTAGGCCCATACTTCCATTAGCAATCGTCTAGAGAACAGCCTGAACCAAATATTTCTAACATCGATTGGGAATTGTAAACTAGTTTAAATAACTATCTAATGGAACATACTTTTAGGCACATCTATACACTTTGATCTCCAACATCAACTAAAAATTGTATAGCAAAATCTGAGATATTCCTTTGCTGCACTCTACTTCCAACATAAAATAACGCAAAGAACTTAATTTAAAGCCATATTCGGTAAAATATGATGTACACTGCTTAGATATGTGTGAAGCTTTATTGCAAATTGGTAAATGTGAGCAGAGTTAAAGGCCATATACATAAGATCATTGATTGTGCCTTTGCGATATCTACATCCCCATGACGACGATCATTCTGTGGGCTACCCAAAAATCTGAAAATAACGTTCCGGGAAGCTTTGGGCTTGATACCCATATCAATTCACCTAATCATAAAAGTGCTCATTAGAACAAAAATGTACTGCACATACTTGTATGTATTTGTATTCGTAGTTATTTATGTATAACACGAAGTAATATTCCTAAATACTGTGCATTGTTAAGCTGCCTATTGTTATCGTTAACAATGATGCACCTAATTTTGTTTGTGTTTCTATTTACATACATAAATACATACATGTATACATATGTACATGCATTCATTATAGTATTACTGTTGTGAGCAGCAGATGTTGTATACTTTCAGCAATTCCTGCTAGTTATTGCGCTCTACTCATTAGCTTCACATTAAAATGCCTGCACTCTCTACACACACCTACAGTCTGCATATACCGGTGTACATTCCTTTGTATTACCTTTACACATACGTATTTGCATTTGTGTGCAGTGTTTTGTGATAATGCCCGCATTTTACTATGTCTGCCTCATTTGTTACGCTTCAGTGTGTCTCCTTGTTTGAATATCTAGTAGTTGGTCTTGTACTGCGCCCTCTCCAATTAGTTGCACTCTAATGCTTTGCATAATTTTAATTTATATTTTATTGTCACTAATTAAGCGTATGTGAGGTTTCTGTAATGAGCGGCGAAGGATAAAAGTTGTACTGGTTAAAATTTCCGACGAATTTTGTTTGAAGGCTCAGTGAAGTTGTGCTTTGTGCTTTAAACTTCCTTTAAATTTCACATAAATAGTATTTGTCTGTGGAATATCTGTAATGAACTTTACATTTAATGATTTGTTTCCATTGTACTAAATGTTACTAACTAGCCTCCTTGCTAGCATTATTGCACTGTAAATTCAAAAACAGTTTTGCTCGAAACTTTCGCATTTAATAGCTTAATCAAACCGAAAGTAATATAGCGAAAACTCGGAACAGTAGGTATTTGCATAAAAATGTATAAAAGCATAAATGTGTTGGGTAGGCGTCGGGACCAATGATAATCATTAGTTACCACCTCTACATGGTTGTAAGTCATGCAGAGTCCCTACGGCTTGTAGCGCTGTGGCTTTGCCGCTTAAATTCTGTAAGAGTGTTTGGGGGTGTGCGTCAAGCGGGAGTGCTGAGCACCGGTTATATATTCAAATTAGAAAATTGGGTAGGCGCTGTGGCCAATGGTAGCTCTTGTACCACCTCTGTATGCCGAAAGCCATACAGAGCCCCGTGAGACAACTCCGGAAGAGTTGTGATACATCAAGCGGGAGTATTGAGCATGATTTGGGGTGCCAGCAATTAACTACTTTAGTAGGTTTTGTTCTGCGGCAGTTGAGAAGTGCATAAAAACTGCATACCCAATGAAGAACGAGCGAATTATTTTTAAACACAAGTGCGTGTGTTTATTCGCTGCACTTGGTTTTGGACGGGAGTGCAATACAAGTGCGTGTGTGTGTTCGCTGTTCTTTCTTTATGCGGGAAATGCATAAGGCGCTTAAACAATATTATTTTCTAAAGCAATGAATCCTTTAATAATTATTCTTATTAGAAATAAAATATAAAATGTTTTCCAAACTTGCCAGGCGTTCAGCCAGTAATATCTTCAGCTATAACTTGTTTAAACTGAATAAAGCACTGAACGCCTAAGAAGCTTGGTATAGAGTAGCGATGGGCATAATGTGCACATACGGGCAAAATGCCCAAACGTGCAAACCGCGGGCAAATGTGCAAACCGTTGGGTAGATGAGGTGAGGTAATTATGCCCGAAGGGGGAAACAGAAAGTTTTCCGCGAATTGCATCTGTATGTGTGATCGGAATGAGAGAACAAGTGTATGTGAGTACTCACGAATGTGAGACCCCATGGCTGCCAAATTTCCTAAAAGCACCAAAAGTTGGGACAAATCAAAACATCAAAATTTTTTTTTTCAGTAAAATTTAATATGCTTCTATACTACATTAGTGATCGGTCCAAGATATAAGTATTGTTGTATTTATCAACAACCAAAATAAATATAATAGTAATTCAATCAAGATATATATTTTATTTGAAACAATGCATTTATACACATATGTATGTACATACTTACCGCACCAACCTTCTGCCGATGCTGGCATCTCTGCCGACGTAGCCATTGTGCATGGGACTAATGCTGAAATGTTATCACCGAATTCGCTTACATGTGCCATTCGCAATCAAATAGGTGTGGATATCTCTCTTTCCAATCAGCCAAACGTTGATGCCTTTGTTGATGGTGACTCTGCTGAGACCTCAGCTGTTGCTGGTGTGGCCGCTAAAAATATATTAGCTAATGCAGCTGCGAATACCATTATCGATGCGAATAATGCTGAGTGGATTGAAGTGGGAAAGCGTAAACATAAGAAGTCAGCTGTCATATTTGGTTCTAATACTAACACCGATCTCAACGTTGCTATACCTAACTCTTGGTTTCATCTGTCATCTTTTTTGCCATCTGTTGCTGAGAAAGATATTACTAAGTATGTATCTAAACATACCGGCATCCATGCTGCGGAACTCTTTTGCTACAAACTAATAAAGAAAAACAACTCTAGTACTCTAAAGCGAATCAATTTTAAGCTTGGCATGCCTAGAATGTATCATGACGTAGTACTTAATGCTTCAGTGTGGCCGAGGGATGTAAGAATCAAGCCGTTTCATTTTTTCCAAAAGCGGGGGTCCAAGACACCCAGCCCATAATTGAAAGTGTTCAAACTAATGATCTTACTGGTCAGAAAAGCCACCAGTCTCCCTCTGATAAGGCCTCTGGTCTAAATATATATTTTCAGAACATATCAGGTTTAAGAACGAAATCTAATATTGTTAGTTCCTTCAGTGCCCAGATGGACTATGACATATTCGTCATTGTGGAAACTTAGCTGCATTCGGAGTTTCATGATAGTGAGTTCTTTGATCCTAATATGTTCGACGTTTTTCGTAAAGACAGGAATCCTTCTAAGACTGGTTCCCGCAGAGGTGGAGGTGTCCTTATAGCGGTTCGACGTAAATTTCGCGCCTACTTGGTTACACTCAACAATGACGATTCTTTGCTTGACCAACTGTGTGTGCGCTTAACCCTAGAACACACACCCAGAAAATACCACGTAAACACACACCCGGGATACGTTTGTACCCGGGACCTTATTTTGCGTTTTTTTTAATGCTTATTCAACCGATTTCTATGATTTCTTTTGTTTCATTCGAATATTCCTACTGGATCCAGCGATATGGGCAAATAAAGTCAGGACATGCAACAGTGGATTTTTGGTTTTGTTGTTGTCCTGATAAATGCAAAACAAAATAATATAATTTATAATAATATACTTGTAGAGTAACAACGAATACACATTTTGGTTTTTATTTCATTGAAATATTCTACCTGGTTCAAAAGATATGTGCAAAAAGGTCGCGCAAGGTATGGGTACGTAAGTAGCAAATACACTGGTATAACTGGTTTTTGTATTTTATATGCAGCTGCAAGGGTTGTTTTCACACGAGGTGTTGTTATAAATGCTGCCTGTTGATATTTTCATTATTGTTTTGGTGCTCAAAAGTGTAAGAAGTGAAAATATAAGTGAAAATAAATATAACTGAAACTATAAATAACTGGATACGAAATGACTTCAAGAAGAAACGAATATTTATCAAGTGCAGCATATAGAAGGTAAAAAATGTAAAATAAGCAACAATGTAAACATATACTAATTTTTTTTATTATGCAGGCTAACTGAGGAACAGCGAGAATCATATATACAATCTTTATTTGATGAAATTTGTGACGATGACGCTCCCTATGACTTTGACTCAGAAGATGAAGAAGAAATTCAAATCAATGACATTGAAATTGCTGATGACGATGCTGAAGTTTCGCAAAGTGCCGCAGAAGTATTACCTGATTATGCGGACTATGAGGATGATGAAGAAGACGATGAAGAAGTAGAAGAAAATAATGAATTACCTGCTAGTGCCGAAAAATTTGTTGGACGTGATGGTACTGAGTGGATGAAAGAACCAAATGTAAGTCGTCAGGTACTCAGACAAAATATTATAAGAGAACGTTCTGGACCAGCTAGATGCACTGAAATGTTGTCAATAGAGCAAACATTCAAATGTTTCATGAACGTTGAAATGGCTGATATAATTATGCGCCACACAAATAAGTTAGCAAAAGAAACTTATAATGCTTACAACAATGCGCATCCAAACACAACTCCTAAGTCATGGACGCCTGTGTCAATAACAGAGCTGTATGCATTTTTTGGCATACTTATTATGACTGGTGCGAACCATAGCAATGGAGAACATGTTCGAGATTTATGGAGCGTCAAAAACTATCCTTTATATCGCGCCACAATGGGAGTCAACCGTTTCTGTTCGATATTGCGGTTCCTAAGATTTGACGATAAAAACACTCGTGCAACACGCTTACTAACTGATAAAGCAGCACCGATCAGTGAGTTGTGGACGATGAGAAACAATAATCTTGCTTCACATTACAAGCCCAGCTCATGCTTGACGATTGATGAACAATTATTTCCTTACCGTGGACGCACACGGTTTACGCAGTACATACCGTCAAAACCTGCTAAATATGGTATCAAGGTTTGGTGGATTTGCGATGCCACAAATGCATATCCACTGCATGGACAAATATATACTGGCCAAGCAGAAACTGGTAGGGAAACGAACCAAGGCGAACGAGTGGTGAAGGATTTGTCTGCCAAATACCAAGGAAGTGGCCGAAACATTACAATGGACAATTTGTTTACGACCTTGCCAGTTGCAGAACTGCTTCTCACCTGGAAACTCACGATCGTTGGAACTTTGCGCAAAAACAAATCATATATTCCTCAAGCAGAACAAAAACAGGACAATTGGTTCAACGACATTTGGCTTCAAAAATAATGTGACAATGTGCTCTTATGTTCCCAAAAAAAATAAAGCAGTAATTTTGCTTTCGACCATGCATAATGATGCTGAAATAGCTGACAGTGGGAAACCTGAAATAATTGAATATTATAATCGTACCAAAGGTGGTGTTGATCGAATGGACCAAATGTTTGCGGAATAGCCAACACAAAGACAAACAAAACGATGGCCACTAGCGATGTTCTTCAACAGGTTGGACATTACAGCTCTTGCAGCCTACATTGTCTACGATTTGAATAACCCTATGTTGCCTTGGAGAACAAACAACAAGCGTAAGCAGATCCTGCGCAGCTTGGCTGAAGCATTGTGTATGCCCATTATTGAAGCCAGAGCCATAAATCGTCAAGTGACGCGAAATTTTTCGACTAAAATTGCTATTGAAGCATATTTCAACCGACCGGTGGAATCAATGGTGTCAACAGCAGCATCAACATCTGCCGCAGCGCGCACGCCAAAACCTGTGTCCGGATCTTGCTATTTATGTTACGCACAAGAGGAAAAACGCCGTAGAAAAACCAGAAAGCTGTGCGACAAATGTAAGAAGCCAATGTGTCTTGAACATTCGGTCACATCAACAAATTGCTCTATTTGCCATGATTTTCCTTAGATATAAGATGCATTTTTATAATTTTTATAATAAAAGTCAATAATATAATCTGTGAAATGAATATTTTTAATTTTTCAAATAAAAAAATAATATAAAAAATGTTTTTTTTTTTTTTATTATTATGAGGATTTTTACTATTGGGGTACAAACGTATCCCGGGTGTGTGTTTACGTATATAATGTGTTTGGAAGGCTGTAGCTCCTGAACCAATGGTCCGATCTGGTTCAAATTTTGAATTTGAACTCAAAACTAAATAATCTTCCTAGATCCGAAGTATAGGTATAGAGGTATAGCGGTTCAAAAGTTACAACACTTCAAAGTTGAAAGTGGATACATTTGTACCCGGGTGTGTGTTCTAGGGTTAAGAGACCCTTTTAGATGTAGATGCCTATATCTAATTACTTCTTATATCCCACCAAATAGCAACTTTGATCTATATAAAATGCATGTGGATAATATTGTCTCGCTCGCATTAAATGATCCATCAGATAGTAATTTGTGGATATTGGGGGATTTCAACTTACGCAATGTCCAATGGACAGACACTCTTTCTAATTCGGTTCTCACTCTATCCAATGTAAGTGCTGCCCATGAGTCTTATTTTATTGACTGTATTCTCAGCCTTAACCTTAAGCAAATCAATAAATTTGTTAATACTCTAAATAGGATCCTAGATCTCATATTTGTAAGCGATAATATTAATTATAGTGTTTATGAATGTATATCCCCAATAACTCCATGTGATAAGCATCATGTTTCCTTAGTTATAAGCCTGGATTTTTACGAATATTCTTCTACTTGTACAGCCTCTATGGATAAAATCGCATTCAAATTTGCTACCTGCGATTTTTCCAACTTGAATAATCTGCTGCTTAATAACGATTGGGATGCCCTTTTATCAGATTTAAGTACTGCTAACTGTTTTTCAACTTTTAAAAGGGCTATGTATGAATTCTGCCTGGAAAATATACCTGTCAAGAAAAAATTATCATATAAAGTACCCTGGTACACGAAAGATTTAAAAAAGCTTAACAACTTAAGAAACAAATATTATAAAAGATTTCAGTTAACCAGAAACCATAACTTGTTTCTTAAATACCAACAATATTCAAAAGAATTTAGTCGCTTAGACAAATACCTGCACAAAAATTACATTCGATCTGCTGAGGTGAGCATTAAATCTAACCCGAAATGCTTTTGGACTTATATCAAATCCAAGAGGTCATGTTCAAATATCCCATCTTCAGTTTTCCTGGACGATAATTTTGCTGAGTCTCCAGAAGATGTGGTTAATCTGTTTGCCGACTTTTTTAGGTCGAATTTTGTTTGCGCTGATAGAAGCACCACAGCTAGCATTTCTTCTGATATCAATTCGAGCCTTAATTTTGGCTCCCTGACATTATCAACTGAAGATATTACAAAGGGGGTAGCTTTCCTTAAACCCTCTTCTCAAACTGATATTTTCGGTCTGTCTGCCCTGCTATTGAAAAAATGTTCTGCCCTAATTCAACCACTAAAAATCATTTTTAATAAGTCTCTTGCTTCAGGTATATTTATTGATGAATGGAAAGTTACTTCCATAACCCCTATTCTAAAAGGTGGTAAGAAAAACGATGTTAGGAACTATAAGCCCATCTCTAAACTCTCAACAATTTCTAAACAGTTCG
Organism: Rhagoletis pomonella; assembly: GCF_013731165.1. Classification (NCBI taxonomy): domain Eukaryota; kingdom Metazoa; phylum Arthropoda; class Insecta; order Diptera; family Tephritidae; genus Rhagoletis; species Rhagoletis pomonella. The sequence goes on from NW_023458559.1 coordinate 27,566,242, forward strand.
AGTGTGTAGTTAAAGACAAACTATACTTTGCTACTAAATCTTTTATTTGTCATGACCAGCATGGCTTTGTTTCTGGGCGGTCTACAGTTTCAAACTTAGCAGTTTCCACCGACTACTGCGTAAAGGCGTTTTCTTTTGGATTACAGGTGGACTGTATATATACGGACTTCTTGAAAGCCTTTGATAAAGTCCCTCATAGTATACTAGTCGAAAAACTTCCCTGCCTAGGTTTTCATTCATGCTTCTTGGAATGGATAAGATCCTACTTATCCAACAGACCCTGTGTTGTAACCATAGATGGTATGTCTTCTGACTCTTTTGTGGCTTCCTCTGGGGTGCCGCAAGGAAGTATCTTGGGTCCTCTACTGTTCGTCCTTTTTATAAATGACATTAGTAGCTGTTTCTCATTCGCAAATTTTTTACTCTATGCAGATGATCTTAAGGTATACACTATAATTAAAGATTCATTTGACGAGGTAAGGCTTCAATGCGATATTGACGCTCTCCATCGCTGGTGCCTGAAATCTCGTTTATCTTTAAACATAAATAAATGCTTTAAGGTGACGTTTGCAAAGATTTTGAATGTTCGCAATACGTCTTATTTCATATCGAATCATATTCTCAATAATGTCGGCGAAATTAAAGATCTAGGGGTTATATTTGACACGAAACTTTCATTTAACAACCATGTTAACTATGTAATTGCGAAAGCATACTCAGTACTTGGTTTTGTACGTCGTAATAGCACTAATTTCTCTGACCCATATACTTTCAAAGCGTTATTTATAAGTTTAGTGCGTTATCATCGCGAATATGCCGTATTCGTTTGGAGACCACATAGCCAACTTTTTATAAAAAGACTGGAACGTATACAAAAAGTTTTTCTTAAGTATGCTCTTCGGTCACTGAAATTTGAAAGTCCTGTTCCTTCGTACGCTTCGCGTCTCAAGCTGATAAACTTGCAATCTTTAGAAAGCCGGAGATCTATCCTTTCTTTAACCTTTACATTTAATGTTATTCGAGTCTCTTTTCCATTTTACTTGGCAAAAGTCAAGACAAGATTTTCCAGTAATGCTCCCTTGGCGAGATCTATGCGAGAACTTAATATATTATCGGAAATAATCATAATTAATTTCTCTATGACAAAACAAGCTTTTTTAAATCTCCTTCACAATACTTTGTAATGTTAATATTGTACTAGCATTAGCAAAACCATTTATCTACTAGTCTGTAAGAAATATTGTTTTATAGACTAAATAAATAAATAAATAAATATTCTTAGCGTAATCAGTTCAAGGTAGCTCGCTTGACTCAGCGCATCTTTTTCGCTTTATCAGAAAACCATTCATTTATTTAGCAAATCTCTAAAGGGTAAGGAAAACCAAATCAGTTGAGAAGTACCACTGAATTCTAAGACAGGTTGATAAAAATCTCTCTCTAGCTCAGCTGAACATTTCCCTTTATAAAAATCCGGCATTCAGTTGATAAGTAAGTAAACATGCATGTATATTAAAAACTGACCTAGGTGGATACGACCGCCAGGTCATTTTCAAAACAAATTTCTAAAGGACACAAGTCATCTTCTTATGAATACGATAAACTTTTATCATAAATATCGATATTTTTTCACAAACTTTTATCTATGCTATGGCTAATTTTATCGTTTTTACTGTTGCTATTATCGAAATTATTTCATGGCATCGATATTTTTAGCGAAAAATGTATTACCTTTTTGCTGTTCCATTTATAATTAACTTTAGATATCGATATGTTTTTTAACACTGCAGTGATAGATTTTATCGATAAATTTATGAAAAATTATGTCTGGCTTATCGATATTTTTTACCGAAAATTTAAATGTCGCTGAAATTGTTATGATTATAATTTTTTATTTTATCGGTATCGATATTTTTACCGTTGTAGTTATTTTTATCGTTCGTGTTATCGAAAATTATATAGCTAACGCTCATAAGTACTAACATCGCCGTAATTTTTGATTTGTCTCCGATAATTTTATATCGATACCTTTGTTGTTATCGTTTTGTATTTGTTTTCATTTTCGTTCTACAATTGATGATTTCACTTTCACACTCCAAGTTTGCAACTGAAATAATTCCTTATCGTTTCCACTTCATAAGCATAGCTATATAAAACTTACTGAAACCAAAGTAGTTCTCCGAAATCGAAAGCGATTTATGAACACTTTTTCTAAGCAGCATGGAAATTTCTATATTCAAATAAAACTCGCTGCAAACATAGCCGTGTTACTACATCAGACCTTTTATCAATCGATTTGCTTTTCAAGTCATGCCAATCTTCATGAAAGTAATTAGATGTATCCACGATGATCGCCCCTCTGGGCATAACAAATATATTACAAACGAGGCAATTAAATTTCAAAGAAATGGAGAAAATAAAATGAAAAACTTGCATACGTACATGGAGCGTTCCACACCAAAACGGACGAAGTTCACACTTCATGTTTTTGATTTGGTTCAAATTTTTAGGGTTGATGCATAAACAAACTTAAACTTTACAGCATAAAAGCAAAAACAAATCGATTTAATAGCTTTCCAAATATGTCGAGAACGGGGCGAGGGAAAAAATCACACATACCCACATCAAAATTCTCTATGAAAAGAAATATTTGAAAATGATTTGTTCTTAAAAACTTTTTCACATACAAATTTTTTGATAAAAAGAAAGTTTTTGAAAATATGCCATCTCAAAAAAATATTTAAAAAAATCCCAATGGTAGCTCTGAGTATTGCGCAATATTTAAGTATAATAATTTGAGTTATGAATTTTTTTAACACCGAAGTTGAGTAAAATGAGTACATTACAAATTTACAAATTTTTGGTTTTTTTTAATTTGAGTATGCAGTTTTGTATCCCATAAAATTTTAGTACAATAAAGTGTAAGTTTTAAGCTACTGAAAATTGCGTTGATTTTTAATGTTTTTTATGCTGACGGCTTTCCGCACTTATATCTTATGGAAGAAAATTCGCAAAACCGTTCTCAAATAAAATTAACGCCAGTTTTGCAGCAGCTTAAAACTTGGACTTTACTATACTAAACTTTAATGGGCTACAAAACCCGCATACTCAAAAATATTCTAAAAAAAAAAAGATTTAAAAAATGTTTATATTTTATATTTATAATGTACTCATTTTACTGGACTTCGGTGTAAAAAAAATTTATAACTCAAATTATTGTAAAATACTATACTTAAATATTGCGCAATGCTCAGAGCTAACATTGTGTTTTTTTTCAATTTTTTTTTTGAGCTGGCATATTTTCAAAAACATTTTTGTTTGTCAAAAAATTTGTATGTGAAAAATTTTTCAAGAAACAAATTTTAAAGATACTTATTTTTATAGAGAATTTTGATGTGTGTATGTGTGGTTTTTTTCAAATTTTTCCCTCGCCGCGTTCTTGACATATTTGGAAAACTAGTAAATCGATTTGTTTTTGTGTTTGTACTGCAAAGTTTTTAAAAATGTACTAATCAAGCTTAAATTTCATATTTATTTATTAATTATGTTTATGCATCAGCCCTAAAAATTTGAAACAAATCAAACACATGAACTATAAACTCCGTCCGTTTTGGTATGGAACGCCCCACATACATATGTACGTCGATAAATATTTCTCAATTAAAATTACGCAAAACCATTCAATGTAGCTTCAAAGAAAATGTTCTTTGCAACAGCGCTCAACCATGTACGTAATGGCATGTATGAACATGTAATTTGTTGGTATACATACTTGTGAAAGAATGTGCAGGCAGTCAAATGCCACTTGCAAGCCAAACAAATAGAGGCAATCAAATAAAGTTTTCAAATGTGGTACTTTCGAACTTTTGCGCCTAGAACTAGGCAACCGTTAGCTTGTGAGAGCGGATGCAATGAAGAAAAGTTATAGAAAGTAAATGTTGGAGGAAAATATGGGGGCAAGTCTTTCATAACTTTTTTATCTGCGGAATGTGCGCGTATGCGCTTTGGGGGTTTGAGAAATACTTTCAAGGATGAAACACTTTTCATTCCAAGTGCAAATCGAACGAAGTAACTAGTTAAGAAAACTTAAGTTAAATGATTATTACAACATTTTAAACTCAAACTGTGATACAAAATTTGCAAATTTTTCCTATATTTATTTACTCCCACATGTCGCTGGCTCACCGTTGTGGCAGCGCGCATACAGGTAACTAAATTGGTTTCGTAACCACAAAACCAAACGAGCATAATTCAATGCATACAAAAAGGCACTGAAAGCGAAAAGTGGGTAAACAAAGCGCAAATAGAGGTATGTATTTACTTATGTAAGCGTAGCTACGAATGTATGTGGGCATATACAACTCACTCACTCGCTCTCACACATCAGTTTAATTCAATTCGACGTCAGCCTTGATGGCGAAATAAATTTTTCAACTACGTAAACATTCCCTCCACACACTCGCCTTTACTTTTCACACTAATTTTACAATACAACTACATAGGTGACAGCGGCGGCCGTTTACCTTAGCCGTCACTAAAAGGCAACATATGTTGCACAATTGAAGCGGAAACAAAAAAGCCATACCAACAAAAGCGCTATTTAGTAAAAGGGAAAACTGTGAGAAATGGGAAAATATATTCGAAGAAAGTAGCGGGCATTTAATATGGCGTTACAGTTGATAGATATTGGGATAACGGAGAGTGAGGTGAAAAACGTAGATGCTGAAACTGAAAAGCGAAATACTAGGAGCTAGCTTATATGAGCACCAAATAAGAGTGAACGTGTAAACATGAAAGTATGGTTGCGAAAAGCGCAGAAAATTCTAGCGGCTAGCCGAAGTTGTAAGTGATGGATTAAGCAAAGGCAAGTGAATGAAAAAAGGCGAAAATATTGGCAACGTGCTTGGGGCCATGAACATGCGATCACGTTGAATTACTATTACTTTGGTTGCAAGCAAGCTGGAAAATGTTTCCCATAGCAATACAACTGACTCAGGCAGGTTCTGTGTCTCGAGGAGGGATGGATGTGTATATAGAGCTTCTATGCTGTGCAATTTGGCTCGCCTTACTTATTGCTTATTTGTTGCCATCGCTGATATATAAATATACTAGTACAGATATAATGCATATACATATGTTGCTATATGCGTAAGTGTATGTATATGTTTATCCGTGCATAGCATCGTTGTATAATCTTATGCCACATCTTTCACTATCTGCGCAGCGTTAAACCGTAAAACGTTACGTAGCAAAACGTGACTTGCAGACGTGATGCTGTGCTGTTGCTTGTATATTTTAGTTTTACTTATTCGTGAAATATGTATCGTAAAATGTTCTAATATTGTGCTTAAGATTCCTTAGAACCTAGAATTTATTTTGACGTAGACAAATTAAAACAAAGCCTTGCTTATAGAACACGCGATTCGGTATACAATTGCCTGTCTTCGCAATATTGCTACCAAGAAAAGAGTTTTCTAGAAGGAGGTGACCCTCTATCTGTATGAAAATATCAAGACGTTCCTCACGCATATTTGCGCATAAGTTCGGCCAAAATCAGGCCACGGCGATTTCTCCAAGCAAGGTGCACTTAGATCACATGCATTTATCCTTCTCGGCGACAAGAGCCGAGGTGGACTTTTCTCTTGAGTTCACCCGATACAAAATTTCGATCAGATGGAGACAGCAGACATTCGAACAACTAGCTATGAACATGCACGAAGCTTTGAATGTCGCTTGGCTGTCAGAGTAGATATTTGTCTCGCTTGACGGATCTTAGTCTTACATTGGCCAGATATCTTTCTCGATCACCAAAAACTACGACTTGTAGAGTCTCTCATCCTGCCTGTTATTTTATGTGACGCAGAAACGTGCGTCACGATAACGAGCAAAGATGAGAAGGCTTAGAATAACCAACGATAGGTAGACGACATTTTGACCAGTTTCAGCTTTTGCCTGTTTGATGCTTACTATCCTAACTAGTATTATAAATTTTAAAGTGAATTTGTTTGTTTGTTAGGCTTTCACGCTTCAACAACCTTACCGATCATCGTGAAATTTTTTACACGGCTTTTATTTAGCCCAACTTAAAATATAGGATAGCTTTAATCATCATACTGTATATCTCTGAAAGTATTTGTGGCAGAGTACTGGAACTTAACATGGAGTCGGAATCAACCACTTATTATATTATTTGAAAGGATTTATTTCAATTTAACAACGTTAGTCAGGTACGCGGGCCAGAGATTATTATATACTACATTTTGAAGTCTATTAGCATTCAGCAACAGCCATAACTTTGGAATCACACGTCACATGAATTTGCATTGTAAAATAACTTTTGCAAAAAATGGTGCCGACAGATGGCGCAGGAGTCGTGATATTTAGAGAACCCATTTTTTTCGTATAACCCGGGACCTTACTCTGTAGCTCGAATCAATGGTAAATTTGTTCGAATTCGAACGATTTGCCTGGATTAACGGGTACTAACTTTATGATAAGAATTGCTTCTGTAAAAAAAATGGACCCAAAACATAGATGGCGTTGAAATCACGATATTTAGATGCCCCTCTACAAATTTACATTTTAGATGACTTAATAAAGCCCCATTCTTTAAGTATGCATACAAAGAAGCGCAAAATTGTTCAAGCTCCGCAAATATCTAAGGCACATCAACGGGTCACCGGTATATCAAGAAGAAGTGTGCTGAATTAGAGATAACACGAAATAGGAATATCACTGACCCCGTTTGACCGGGAAAACTCTATAATCTGGCAAGGTTCTGCTCTTCCGCCCTTTCAACCTAAACTAATAATTTTTACATTACAAACCGTTTTTGCATAGCAACACTATTTTTGTATTGGTGAACGCAAAAGTTCTTACAAGCGGACATTTGCTAGTAGATAATAACATTGTAACAGGCCGATGTCTATACACTATAGATATTAAATTAAAGTTAATATGGGGGCCTTTATTAGAACAACAGAGTGTTTGTCTGTCTGTCTGTATGTCTCTACGCACATCACTCACATCTAATGCGTGCAATTGAATGCAGCTTACAACGATGTATTGCTAGAGGTCTTACTTAAAATATAGAAAATAATTAGGGAGCTGCCACCTGTTTGAACATTTCAGTCTAAGTAAATTAGCAAGATAAAGTAAATATTGCAGTATAGTTGACTAAAGAAGGAGGTTTACGTACGCTTACAGTCGAAAATATTTTTGTGGGAGGTTGCCACATCTTTGAAAATTTTAATTTGATTTAATATATAATCAATTTAGATATTGCAATATAGGAATCAATTGAAATTGTTAAGGAAAGCTTACTGGTGAAAGCAATTTTGAGGAGAGTTGCCATCTGGTTGAAAAATTTTAATAAATTAAATTGATAAAATGAATGAAATATTACGATACGGATATAAAATTAAAGAGGTTTAAGAAAGTTTACTGTGGAAAATATTTTTGGAGCGGGTTGCGACCTATTTGAAAAATTGAATTCAATTTAATTGACAAGATAAGCTCAATAATGCAATATGTGTATCAAAATAAAGTATTTGAGAAATCTTTAATTTAGAAATACATATCTGAACTAGCAACTACCCTTCGCAGAGACTTCAAAGTACTTTTGTTTTGTAAATTACGAAAATTGTTATCGAAGTTTTTTGGTATTGGCCCAAAGCGACAAATAGTTTCAGTGCCAAATACAAATAAGAAGGCGCGTCGTCGCGGCGCAAATCAGCAACCAACCGATGAGTGGCAAGTTGCCTGTAAAAATCCTTCTTCCGACCCTTCAGTCAAGGGTCGACCCAACCATGCAAAGGTCACCAGTGCCTCCTTCCAACGAATGGCTTTCATCGACGCATCGTTCGAGGAAATTTGAGTGTGCATGAGGCTATTTAGTGCTACTTTAACCAAGAAGTAATAGGTGGTTGTCATCTGGAATAAAGTTTAAGCCTCCACGAAGAGTTCAGCCAAGCACTCGGCACAAATATTAGAGTCAAATATTAATTACGTTTCATTTTATTTTATTAGGTTTTACTTAATGTTATTTTACTTTATTTCGTTTTATTTGAATTGCCTTTCTTTAAATAAATGTTTACGTATTTTTCCTCTTGTTTTTGATAAATCGATTGCCCGCATCCCACATTCACAGTTTTCTCGCATACTAGTGCACCTCTTCGAAGGCATTAAATTCCATTCACCTATGAAATTCCAATGCGAATACCTTTGGGTTTATAGATTCACGCTTGTTTAAGTGAAATTCATTGTCACTAAATTCCAGCGGAAATTAAATTAATCGTTCCACTCAAAGGCTTTTTTTTACTGCTAATAACAATTAAATAAAAAATATTTACTGCTAGAAAAAAAAATTTTTATTTAATTATCTTTTAATTAGCTTACTATAATACAAAAAAAAAATTACCGACTGTAAAATTTATAAAAATGGAAGAATTATGTACGAATGTATACGATATTCCTAGAGCATCTAGATACATTTCTGCATCAAAAAGAAAATTTTGGAAAAAATGTCGCTTACGTTATTTTGGCGGTTAGGGCTCGATATACTACAGACTAAGTTCATGTTGAACAAATTTTCCAGCTCGTCATTTCTCAATTGTGCGCTGATGAAAGGGACGCGGCTGCTTCGTTAGCGGTAATCGAAATTAATCAACAAAGCCAGACGAATAGCAAATTTCTTTATGGTTTCATTCACTTCACATATTTAGTTCTTGTTGTGGCTTCGTAGTGCCTTATGTGCTCTTATATCGTTGTTGTTGCCGTTTTATCGTTCTATCGTTCTATTCCGCAGCGAAGTAACAAAACCACAGCTAAGCTAACAAAGTCACTACGAGTTGTATTGTTCTTTTATTTTTTGCCCCCGCTCTAAATTTTTTAGCGATTTTTTCTACTCTTGCAGCCAAATTAAAAACATTCGCAGCAGTGGAATGATGAGCATTTTCTAGAAAATCGCTACAAAACATAAAGTAGCAAAAATCTATTACTTTTTTGTTTTTATTCTATTTCCTTCGCCACAACACAAATGTGCCAGCATGCAATTCAACGCTACGATTGTGCTGTGTGTCGGATGTGGCAAAGGCGTTGATGTGGCTGTTGCAAGTAAAGCTCGGAACACTTTGACGACTGCAACTTCACGACGTAACGACAGCGACATCATTTTGTCGACAAATGTCGCCTTGAAGCCAGCTTCTTAAACATTTTGACGACCTCAGCGACATAGCAAACAGCTGATTTTAAAGTTTGACATTTTGGTATATTTATTTCACAAATTGTGTATTTTTATTTAAGTAAATAAGAAAAACATGAACAATCAAGAATATGTGATTAATTTTGCGACAATTTAATTTTGCAGCACTACATCTACTCATTGTCGCCGGCAAAATTAGAAATAGATTTAATTTGGCGACGTCGACAATTGCAGTCCTGCAGCCAAGATGTCGTGCTGTCTTCAAAATAATTGTGTCCGTAAGAACGTGTGTATTTAAAATTTGACAGATGCTGCTTGTCGCTTGCTGTCGTCAAAGTGTTCCGAGCTTAACAATTGTGGCAACAGACAGCAACTTCAATGCGCCTCGGCGCATAGCCAGCAGCTGCTGATGACTGCGCTAAAACCACAGCGGATGAGGGAGAGAGTAGGCGGAGGCAACAGAGGCAGCAGCGGCGGCACTAAACCAACAGACACATATGTTTTTGCTATGGAGCTAATGTACAGCCAGCAAGTGAATTGCCATGCATTACAATAGCAACAACTAATGTTAGTAATAGCAAGCAGGCAAGCAAGCGAGACATGTCAATAACTGAGACGTGGCAACACCGCAATTGCTGTTGCTGGTGGATGTGGTGGCGATGGTGGTGGGTGTGTTGCCGTTGCTATTGAAGGGTGCGAAACGTTATAGCAGTAAAGTTCAATTAATTGCAAAATGTTCACACACCAACATTAACGCAGACAGGAACTTGCACTAAACCACGAAAGAGTAACACAAGGCATGAACGTTGATATGCAGCACTACAATATCCACAAGCTTTTTCACATGCATATGTATTTTAAAGGTATCTATGTTATACGCTCACGCATATTTACATTAGGGTGGTCCAAAAAAAAGAAGGCGGGGGAATAAAGTCGGGGTTTTATTGCTTTATATTTGTTTTTATTGAAAAAATATACCTTTTTTTAACCAGAAAATGTTTAAAAGTCGCTATAAATTCTGGTTCCGATTGGATTGGCGGGAAAGGTCTGTCGTACAGGGGGCAAAGTCAGATTCCTCTATAGGGACTTAAAAAATTAAATCCTTTTTTTCATCTAATAAAGAAGTCTTCATAGGGTAATCTGAACTTTGGCCCCTGTGCGACACGCATTAACCGACTTCATTCGGGACCAAAACTTATATGTGATATTTTCGACTATAGTAGCATCGATGTAGGGGTTGAGGCTTGGGAAATCTGACGTAAAAATTTGCCTCCTTTATTTAAGGATCACCCTAATATGTATCTTATGTCTTATCGGGGAAAAACAATTTTCAGAAAAATGGTATAGCATCCTTGAAAACTATATTTTTTAATAGGAAAACTCTGATCCGCTACAGGAGACTTTAAAAAATAGCACCCAATTTTTTATTTCACCATTTCTTAATACATATCAACTATTTTCATGGGTTCCCATTGCATTTTATGTGGTTTTTGGCACCTATTATTCTTTGAGGTCTGCTGAGGAGACTAAAAAGTTTTTTTTCGGTAGAAAATATTGATTTTAAAAATTCTATACAATTTCTATTTTGAAAATTCATTTTTCCCATATAAAATACGGGGGAAACTTTGAGCTATTTGAGCTACCTCTAACTATTTTCTGATTTAAAGAAAACATGGGTATATTTTGCTCGATAAAGAACCATCCTAGGGGGTGAGAGCACTTAAAATCCGACTTTACTTTGTTTGGACCACCATAATGTACATACTACATACATAAATACATGCCATATAAAGTCTACTTGGTGTATGAGTAATGTAAATATGTTGTTATCTGGATTAGTATTTACTCTTTATATGTATGTATGTAGTGTAGTGCACTGCCTTTTGGTAATGCATTTGGTTTGGTTTTACTTTCTCGTTCAATAACATATGCGAAGCCACACACATACTTGAGTATAATCCATTGAAATTGAATTAAAATGGTGAGAAGCGTAAAAATGTTTGTATGCAGTGCTTTTGCATTTGTACTCATTTTTGGCATGAGAAGGTGCATGGTTTAGTTAACAAAGTAAGCACATTTCTTTGAAAAAATTATAAGATAGAAAAACATTCAACTTATCGTAGTGAGAATGTATTTAGTTAGACGAAAACATTTTAAATGTAAGCTAATCTAGAAAAAGTTGTCGCCTGTCTTCATTACATAAATAATTCAACGACAATATGTAGCAATTAAATAATAAGTGCTCTGCCATCCCATCAGTGATAGAATTTTCGTAAACTTTTACACAGTAGCGTGTGGTAAGTTTTCTTTGCCCTAAGGGTTTTCACATCGCTTTAGTAGAGGCTATCGGTCGCGAGGTCCAGTACCGTTAGGCCCAAATAACAATCACCACTTATCTTCTGACAATTAGCCTACATATATTTTCGAACGAGAATATAAAAGGAAAAAAAATGAAAGTGTGATTTAATTTGAAACCATTGAAAAAAATTATTAGAAACTAGCATATGCCTTTATTAGTGATTATTTGATATTTTATATATTTTTATGCGAACTTAATTATTACGAATACAATAAATATTTTACATTGAGCCAACTAAATATTATTATTCATTGTGCTGCAATAGCTTAATCCGATTTAGCTTCTAATTATACCTACTCATTTTAATATAAGTGTTGTTGTTAAATTATTTTGGTTGTAATAATATTAAAAAAAGAAAAAAATCAAACCCCTTAAAAATTTATATTATAAATTATACGCGAAAAATTAACAAAATAAATTTTAAAAATTATAACATGAATAAAATATTTTCATTTTTAAATCTTTTAATATATTAGAGTTTCTTTTTATTTTACTTCTTTTTGTTTAAATTTATTGTTATTGAATGTTGTTGTTACTTGATGTTGTGCGTAAGAAAATAAAAAAAAAACATAAGTAGCAAAAAATCAGAAGCATAACTTATGCTTAAAAAAATTAAAAGTTTCTCAAAAATTAAAAAATGTATCATTATAATATTTGCAAGAAAAATTTATTAAAGAAACGCTGTCCATTCGAAGTAAAATTTGAAGTAAAAAATCAATCAAACACTAAAATTCCAAAAAAAATATCAGTAAAACTTTTCAAAAGTGTCATTGAAAATATACAATCGAACAAAATATTACAAAGTTATAAACAATTTGAATATTTCTTTACAAAATTTAATTAAATTCTGAAATTGTAAACTTCAAAAGTTTTCTAAAGGAAAAATATTACTATTAGAAAAATCTAGATAGATTTTTCACCAATTATTCCAAAACTTTTTACAATCTATGTTGTAAGTGCTGCCACATAAAAAAAATAATAATTGTTTCCGTTACTTGTTACTTGTTAAATGCTACTTATTCTACATTTATTGTTTTACTCGTAAACGTAAATGTGTTTTCTTTCACATTACTCGTTAGTCGTTAATAAACGTGTCGCAATTTGTGTCATTCAAATGTTTATCAAAAACAAAAAAAAACAAAAAACTTTTAAAATTGCACTTAAATCTTAAACAACATCCAATAACAATAATATTTGAAACTTATGTTTTCTTCTTCTTCTTTTTTCTTCTTTTCTTTCTTGTATATGAATCACAACAAAAACGCAATTGCCACAAAAACTAAATTGTTCTACGCACAGCTTTTGAAAAAGTCAACCGCTGCAACAACAACGCAAACATTCAAGATGTCCAATTCAATTGCAACAGCAACAACAACAATGAAATCAATGCTGCTGATTCAGCTGAATTCGCCTGCGCAACAATGGCACAGTAAATTCAACAACAAAGTAGCGCGCAAACGAACGTAAAGTGATATGTACATACATACATATGTAGAATGTGTCAAAACGTGTCAAAGAAAATTAAGTAAATTCAAGTTCTTGTGAGCGCGCCTGGGCGTAAGAGAACGAATTAAAAAAAAAATTGTAATATTTAACCGGTAATTTTAACAAAAGTGCAAAGAGTACGTCCAAGCTAAATACTTTCTGAAGCCAAAGGAGAAATTTTATAGAAAACTTAAGTACGCAATTCAAATTAAAATTTAAAATTTGAAAAATTTTTAGGTACATATAAGTTTTGGAAATTAATAAATTAATGCTTTTTTAGTCAAAAGACATACTTAGTATTTTAGCTAAACAAGAAGGCAAATAAATTTAAAAATATTAGCTTAAATAATCCAACCGCCAACAGCAACTGCTTAGCTTTCCTAAACTCTTCCGTGGTGATCAAAAGATTCAATTAATAAAACATATTTTAGCCACCGATACACATAAGCAAAGATTTATAGTTTTAAAAACGTGCCTAATGGAGCCAAAAAATTTAGCAAGAAAATATCTTTAAAGCAAAAACTAAAGAAGTTTTAAAAAACACTTAAAAATAAATTATTAAAGCTGAAACCAGGTTAATTCATTTGAAAGAGAATAATAACAAAATCTACACGCAAAAAATAATAATTTTTAAAATAAACTTGAATACGTGCAAAACAACCTGAAAATAAAAAATTGAAATTTTTCAACACAAAATAAGTTGTGGTGTTAAAGTGTAAAATTTTGAACTTAACTCACGAAATTATGCTTTGAAAAGTAAGTTAAATAGACATATTTAATATTTGCATTAAATACTATGAAATTTTAGATAGTGAACTCAACAATTTTCAAAAATGATATGTGCATATCCCTAATTTGCAAATGCTAGTGACTAATGTAAAAAATTTAACAACGCATATTTGAAATTTTTATAAATAAAATAAACATTTAGTAGATATAAAAGAAGAGCAAAAATAGCTTTTAGTAAGAAAAAAAAACAAGAACGTATTAGTAAAGAATCAAATATTATTATTCAAAATAACTCAAATATCTCAACTGTATAAAGCAAAACATTAAAAAAACAAGGTTAAAACATATATATAATACAGGGATTTAAAAGTTGAAAGTTTTAACAAAAGCAAAAGACGTATATAACACTTAAGAAGCTTAAATTAAAATTCCAAGAAAAATAATTTCGTAATTCATAATAAATGATAGTAAATAGCGCGACTATTTTAATAAAAAATAACACTTAATTTTCCAAACTAAGTTCTATAAGAAAATCACATTTTAAAAATCCAACAACTGGAGACTAAGAGAGCGCGGTTAACCAAGGTTTCTATTCATTAAAAAGTAAGCGGATTATATATGTACGTGTATGTATGTATGAGTTTTTTCAATGAGTTACTATATGCATGAATATGCCTAGGTATTGATATGTGTTAATATAAGTTACTTTAATCTAAATGTTATAGCCTAATCTACTCAGGGGTATTTTTTTCGGCACTCCAAATCAATGGCATTCTTGCCAGGGGCAAACATATTTTTTATAAAGAAGTTTGTGCAGTGGTTTGTGTAATGTGTATTAAGGGAACGGATTTATCTATAAAAAGGCAAAATAAAATAGCGAAATAGGCATTAAAAGGCACTAGAAATCGCAAAAAAGGCATTGAAAAAAGACGAAAAATAATCAAAAAATTCATTTATTTTAGAAATTTTTAATTTACAACTAAAAATTTTTATTTTACAAAAGAAAAACTATGAACTGCTTTCATTATATGAAAAATTTCTACTTAGAATCTCTCACTATTTTTTCCTTTCGATGTTTTAGCTCGCAAAACTTCAGTTTCTATAGTTGTAGTAACGTTGAACCACAAGATGCTTCTGCAGTTTTCTAGCTTCATTTAAATTCGATTTTCGCGAAGAAAAACCTTGAATTTACTAAACGTGCGCTCGACGTGAGTTAATACAAGTGGCGTTCAATTTAAATATGGAACGTTCAAACCCTTTCTGCTGTCAGGAATAAGGGCTTTTTCCTTGCCCTTTACAACTAAAGGCCAGTATGCGCTCTCAAGAAAACTGCTAAGAAAAAAATTGCCATTATTTCGTGTGTGTGTGTGTCCAAGGTATTTTGACATCTGATACTTCACATCCTGTTGCCTCACTCTTTCTTCAAGAAATAATGGAAGGGACATATATTTCTGTTGCAATCATGGGTTGGCTCTGCGTACTGCCTTAAGGAAATTCGACACAAGAAAATTTCTTAACCATTTCTTGTACTTCATTTTATATGGAGTTCTGCTTTTCTTGAGAGCTGCATACTGGCTTTTAAGGTAGAAAAGGCAAAAAAGGCAGATATCTTAAAAAAGGCAAACAAGGGCAACATTAAATGTGTATATATGATATCAGGCAAAGCTAAATCGTGGACATTCTTAACCGAATATACACTATTTCTTTAGCAGAAAAAAGGCGATTTCCATAAAATCCGTTCCCTGGTAATGACTTTAATTTAAAATGGCTGAGGTCAGAGAATTTCCTCGTCCAATGAAGGAACATTGCTGTGTCTTTTGAAAACTGTTGTATTAGTTTAGCCGCTTTGCCGAAAGTCTTCTCCAATTGTGGAGATTTACTCAGTCTTTAGACTTCTAGGCACATACTCGTACAAGTTATGACTTCCATCTCCCACGTTCCACACCTATTGCTCCAAGGTCCTTTCAATTTTTAGCAGGAGCCTAAGGTCTCTCCGTTTAATATATAAAAGGTGTTTTCCAAGCTACTTCGCTTGTGATTTTAACATAACCATTGATTAACTCGATGGGAGGGAAGGACCGTATTGAATGTGTTTACACAAACATCAATCAACAAATGTTTGAGTAGGCATGGTTGGAAATTATGCAGAGTACCTACAGCTTATAGCACTGTACCTCTCCCGTTAATCAAGAGGATTCTTTGACATTGGAGTTCTGACAAAATATTTTTTTATTTTCACTTATTTATATGTCACATATTTCAACATATGTACATAGAGTGATTAAAAGAAAAATACTGATAAACATGAAATATTTCGCACAAACAGGATTGAAATTTTGAAACTCCTGCCCGTATTTTGTTTGTAAGTCAAATATTAGTGGCATTGCGCTACTATGATAGCACGGCCGAGTAATCATAGTCAACTTATGTACAGTAATCGAACAAATTATAGCCGCACCAAATTTTGAAAAGTTTAAAAGTATTATTTTTGTGGTTATTTAATTTTGGTTAGTTGTTTATGCTTTAACAACATCCGAATAAATACAAGTTTAAATGCAATGTCGCACGATTGGGTATTCGCCGAAATTTGGTGCCAATTGTGTAAACACCTACAACCCCCGCTCAACTCCTAAATACGCCCTTGGGGTGTAGCATACCTTTAGGCATTAGAGGTTATTAGTCGCCTAAGTAACCATGTACGCTTGCACGCTTCATTTTACCTACTATTACTTATTATTATGTTACTCATTATTGATTAATTGCAGAGCTGTTAAGTAATGATTACCGATTTAATTAATTATTTTTTTAAATCTGTTAAATCATTAATTATCATTACTTCCACTTTTAAATTAATAATTGCCGATTACCATTAAAAATAATCAAAAAAAATAATAGTATTTTTAGCCAATTGGAAGAAAAGAAAACAAAAATAATCAAAAAAGCTTATGGGACTAGCTCTACAATAAAATTAATTGTTTTTGATTATTAATAATTATGTAAATTATTTTACATTTGTATTGCTCAGACGGAATAAAATGGTTTTCGACAAACATATGTACATACGTAGCTGTGAAAGACGGTGTTACGTTGTCCTTTCAAATGCCCATAGATAACAGGGATCTTGCGAATATTTGCATTCGCATTCGTTATGCGAATAATTCGCATTATTTTACACGTTCGCATTCGACATTCGCATTCGCATCAAATGATACGAATGTTTTGCGAATGCGAATGTGTACATGGACGGAGAGTCCACTCTAATATGGTTGAAACGACTCTAAGTCTGTCTTACCGGCGCGGACAATAACCGGCTTTTATGTAGCTTCAGGCGCTAAGCGGTTAAGCAGTATATCAAACAACATTGATGGGCCTTCAACAAGTTTTGCTAAAAGTCTTATAAGCATCCTAGAAATAGTGTTAGATTCCTCCAGCGAAAGCGAAGGCACGGATGTAGAAACTGGAGACATTAAAATAGTTCCTCGTTTGCAGCTGAACTCTATAGCTTCAATACTGGTAACGTTGGAATCATTAATCCAATTTCAAACCAAAATCCTACTAAGGTTTAGCTAAGTCGCATGTACAGTCCCTAACGCCGTGCACAGTTTGGCTGAACCGTTAAGATTCCTGGTCCTCTGAGTTGGAAAAAACGTTAACCACATTTTTATTGAAGATGGCGACAATTCCACATGCCTGGGTCCCAAAAATATTTTATGCTTTATGATTAGACATACTACATTATTTAAAAAACAGAATACTTTGTAAACAATCTGCATTACTAATTTGACTTCACTAATCGAACTATTTTATGATTTTGGTTTTCTCCTGTGTATTTCGATTAAAATAATAATATTTAATATCAAACATTTGCTACTATATTAACTAGTTACGTAGTTATTGTCTTCAACATATTAAACATTTATATTTTTCTCTCATTACAGGTAAGTTTTTGCGAACTTATTCTACAAATTTTAATGACAGTAAGTAATACAATGTGTAGGTACTTATTATTATAAATTTTAAGGTTAAAAGATTTATATGAATATGTACATATTTAAAATCCAAAAAAGTCATAGTAGTATTGTTTAAATTTGAAAGTAATTGAATCTCCACCAGTACATAAGGATTACGCATTTTAGAGCATTTCGGCGTCTCTGGTTCAAATTCGATTACATTTTCATCAAGCTGGGTCCATATCGAGCAAAGTGCTGTAGGCTTTTTCTAGTTCCCGATTTAATTTTTCCTTCCCTTTGCTATTGCATTTCGTACAAAAAACCTCAATCCTTCAAAGCATCAAATGTCTCGAAGACTTCTGTCTTAAAATCTAAAAAATTGTCCCATAAAATTTATCTAAATGAAAAATTTTCAGAGCGCACTTTTTCGGGTCCAATTGTTAATGAAAAAATTTTAAATTACACAATTTGATAACTACTGTATCCACTGATTCTGAAAAATCTGTAAGAAAAAATTGTTATTTCCTTTAAGTAACTCATGCGTTTTAAATTTTCTTAAAGTCTTTCTTTCATCAAGTCACATTCACCTCTCTACGAGTATTATTCACAGTATAAAAAAAAAAAATAATTACAAAATATAAAAGTAAATCTCACCTGCTGTCATTCACTGCAGTTAGGTGATCCCTGTCGCGTCACAACTTACATTTTTACTTGACGTGTTATGTGCTCCTTATTGCTTGGGGAAGATTTACGTACATCCCCATCCCCCCTTCTTTCTACTCAAACACTTTCTACTTACACATTGCCAACGCAGAGAGGAAATGTTGCTCATTTTCACCACTGCGATTCGCCTTACAATTGGCATTTTTTACAATTTTATAAGCGTCAATGTCAGTTTTATGACCGCAACAGAGACGAAAAGTAAATCTTTAAAAAGCATAAAAATATATTGTGAATGAATGCTGCGTATGTATGTATATGTATAAACGTATCTGCTTATCGTTGAACTGACAACTTAACGACGATAGAAAGAGATAGAGAGAAAGATATACATGGGGAAGAAAGCAAACATTTGTGCGCATTATACGTAGTAAAAGTTGGCTGTCACCGAGACTTTGGTAATCCTTTGGGTCATAAAAATAGCGACCAACCAGCGCATAATACGGCATGGATAAGCGACAGTGTTGCAGTATTGGTCCCTTAAGTTTTAGTATAAGTATTCTTGCCACACTTTAAGCAAATGATTTTGAACATTTTTGACATGAAAGGGTATCAAGCATATAAGGCAAATTTCCATTCAACTTCGTGTTGATTAGAGTGAATTCGACTTGATTTCACAAATTTCAAATAAATTTCTTTCTAAAACTAAAAATATTCAACAATTTTTAATGAGCTTGAGGCCGTTTTTAATGAAAAACTTATTGTGGAAAAAAAACAATAATTTGAAAAAAATGGTAGAAATGATAGCTGTTTCGGAAATCGCCACATTTCCTCATCAGACTTCTTTCAGTAGGCTTTGAACCGACGATCCCACTGACTCAGCCAGTTGCCTATGCACTGTGCTAAGTTCGCCTTGTACATTATCGTTGCTTTTTTCCACTTTTTCATTTGTTATGCCAACACAATCAAGCGGAGCTAATCCGCTGCAATTCACTTGATCATCTGGTTGTTGGTTTTGTTGGTTTTTGCTAATAATTCTACTTTTAGAATGTTTAACTTTTAGGTGTGCTCGTCCTTAAGTTATTTGTTTTTGTTATTTTATGGCCTTATAACAATTATATTCAACAATTTTTTATGAGCTTGAGGACGTTTTTTTCATTAAATGGCGTCCAATTCTCAAACGAGTAATGATTTTTTTTACATAGAGGAAGCCTACGGCCTGGAACAGAAGTCACGTTAACAAATTTTGATAGGAAAAATTTTTTAATGAATTAAAGTTGAGCCCAAAAAATAGGCAACATAATAGAGTTCAATGCTCGTATAATTTATTTAGACTAGAGTGCCAGTTACTGTCGAAATTCGACAGTTTTTCTAGCTTTTAGGAGCCTTGGAGAGGGTTTATAACTTAACACGTAGCAAAACTTATACGGTACAAATAAACTTACCGGAACATCTTCTGCTTTGGAACTAAAACGAAACTAAATTTTTTTTATCTTAGAAGGTCTTTCGACTTCAGCAGGACTTAGAATTGACCCGATACATTCCACTTTATCGATAAATATTAATGATTACATACATATCGAGAGTTCGATGAATTTAAAAAACACTAAAATCTGATAACTCAACAAAATTCGTTAACTCGACCAATTTCAATAACTATGAAATTCGAGGGCTCGATAAATTTCGATAACTCGAAAATGTAAATTCTTTGGATACCTATAAAAATTTTTACTTTTGATAGCTCCACATTTTTCGAAAGCTATCGAAAAATTTTGATAACTGTTAACACGATAAAATTCGATAAGCAGTGATAAATCGATAAGCTTATATAATCTTGAAATTTCGATTAATGGATATATTTTGAAAATTCCATAAACTTCGATTCGATGAATTAACCAATTTCAGTAGATCAATAATTATCGATAACTCTGTAAATTGAAAGAACTCCATGCATTACTACAACTCGATAAATTTCGTTAAGTCTATAAATAATGATAATTCAATAAATATCGATAACTTGATACATTTCTTTAACTTTACAAATTTCGATAATCCCACATGTTTTTATAGCTCGATAACTCTCCGTAAATTTCGACAACTAAGCTTCTGTGTTTATAAATTTCGACAACTCAATAAACATTGATCAATTTGAATAATTCGATACGTTATGATAACTTAATAAGCATGAATAAATTTCGATAATTATAAACTTCGACGATTCGATAAATTTCGGTAACTTTTATGGAAAATTTCAATTCAGTTACCCTAATTCTTATGTATTTCTCATAGTCTCCATATTCGTCTTTATCTCCATTTTCGTCTTTATCTTCACTTTTGCCTTCTTTTTTTGTCTTCATCGTTATCACGTGTTTCTTCATCTTCATATTTATCTTTATTTCAAAGTTTAATTTCAAATACGAAGTAAAACAAAATGCGAAACAGCTTAAATTGAACAGGTTGCAAAAACAACCATACACAAATATGGAAATTTTTAAACAACGATTTTCAACCAATTTCGAAACTACAAAAACTCTCCTCATCTACAGAAAATTACCTTTCCAACGGTGTTCTTGGTTTTGAAATCGGTAAATTTACCTTGGTCTTCATCTTTGTTTGTATCTTTCATATCGTTGATTATATTCTTTTCTTTATCTATTCACGTAGATGAGTTGAGGTGTGATGATGTGATAAGATGTGACGTGATTTTATGTGATGTGATAGGATGCCATGCCATGTGCTGCCATATCCTGTGATGTCATATCATATGTTGTCATACCATATGATGTCATATCATGTGATGCCACGTTATGTAATGCGATGTCATGTCATACGATGTCATGTCGTGTGATGTCAAGTCATGTGATGTCATGCTATATAATGTGATATCATATCATATGATGTCATATCACGTGATATCGTTGATGTGATATCATATTATGTGATGTAATATAATGTGATATCTCATCATATCATGTGATATAATGTGATGTGATGTCATGTAATGTGATCGCATTCCATGTTCCGATTATTAAATCGGTAACCCTGTCGATAACTGTCAATAAAAATACCAATAACAATATCCATAAACATATAAAAAAATACAACGATTGCAAAATCGATTTATTCATCGATAGATATGACAATCATCAGTATCGATTATTGTACATATCGATAACAATATAAATTACTAAATCGATAACAAAATCAATTATTTAATCGATTATTATACAAATAACAATATTCATTATTGTATCGATAACAATATCGATTATTATATCGATAACAATATCGATTATTATATTGATTACAATAGCGGTTATTTAATCAGTAACAGTATCGATAACAATATCGATTATTTTATCGATAGCAATATCGATTAGTACATCAATAAAAATATCGAGTTTTATATCGATAACAATATCGATCTTCATCCTCATCCTTTTCTTCATATTTATCTTTATTTTTGCATATTCCTCTTCACCTTTACCTTAAAGTGTTTTAATTTACTTTGATCTGCGGTTTTGCCTGTACCTCTAGGCATCTTTGTTTTCGTTTTTATTCTCAAACCGCTAAACCGCTGAGAACCATTTCCATGTGCATTATTCCCCTTGAATTTGACAATTTACTCCCAACCAACCAACTGGCGCTAAAGAAGTTTCACTTCATAAATTCAAGAAATGTTCTTACCCTTTCAGTTACCCTAATTCTTATGTATCTGTCATTGTCTCCATTTTCGTCTTTATCTTCACTTTTGCCTTCTTTTTTTTTACTTCATCGTTATCATTTATTTCTTCATCTTCATATTTATCTTTATTTCAAAGCTTAATTTCAAATCTGTAGTGAAACAACAGGCGAAACATGTCAAATTGAACATGTTGCAGCAACATGTATACACAATTCGAAAATGTTTAAACGACGGTTTTGGCCGTAATTGTAAAACCATAAAAACTCTGCTCATCTACGGGGAAAAAAGCCTTTCCAACGGTGTTTTTGGTTTTGAAATTGGTTCGGTAGAATCGCCAAACGAACGGAGACAAAATTCATGTTAGCGTATTAATATATAGATTTTTTTTACAGGCATTGCCGGCACACTTTCTATTCGTTAAAAAGAGTTTTAAGCTAAGCAGACTACTCTCAGAGCAAACATACTTATTTTTTCCTATAACTATGTTTATCAGCGCTCGTTGCCATCTTGAGCTTACAATTCTAAAACGGTAGTACGGATATGTACTAGGAGGCTTATGACTCCTCCACTACAGATTTTGTAACCAATGTATTTTTAGAACAGGAGAAAATTGAAGATAATTAGCATATCAACGATTGCAGAAAAATCTTTAAAATTATTTTAAAACTTAGAAATTTGAAAACCTTTAAAATTTAAAAAATTTTCCCATTTATCTAAATGAAAACATTTTCAGAAAGCACTTTTTCGGGTGCAATTGTTAATGCAAAAATTTTAAATAACACAATTTGGAACGAGAAAAATTTTTAGAACAGGAGAAAATAAAAACTAATTAAAAAATCAGTGGTTTCAATAAAAAAAATATTAACACTTGAAATAAAGCTAGTTTAAAAAAAAAACATTGCAGAAATTTAAAAAAAAAAATTTTAAAACCTATAAATCTTAAAATCTATAAAATTTAAAGGTCAGTAATATAAAAGATTTCAAAATTCAGCATTTTCAAAGTTTTTAGTACATAGTTAATTTTATTTAAAAAAAAAATATCATTTCTTTACTCTTAAAAACCCAAAATTTTTAAAGAAAAATTTATTCGAATATAAAAATTTTGACAGCTTAAAAGCTCTTTAAAGGTTGCATTCAAAGAAGATTGGGATAAGAAAATATTAGTTTACTACGCTATGAAGATTTCAAAAATAAGTCAACAAATACCTAAAATTTCTCAATGTTTATTATACTAATAATTATCCCAAAAAAATTTAAAACATCGAAATAGGAAAATCTTTAAAAATGAAAGTTTTAATAATATTAGAAATCTGAAACTTCATCATTTCAAATAATTTTTCAGTATTTAACTTTATTCAAATATTTTTAATTTGTCAAAATTTCTAAAGATAAACAATTTTTTAGCTATCATAAAAAGGTAAATATTAATAAAAACCAGTTTGAAAATAACAAAAATATTCGAAATATCTAAAAAACATGACAAAACAATCTTTAGAAAATTTAAAATTTATGAAACTCAAAAAATTTTAAATATTAAAACATACATACATACGATTTTAGCATTAAAAAAATATGATCGGACAAAAAATAAGAAATTTGGGAAATAAATCTTTAAAATTTATGAAACTTTGAAGATGTTGCAAATAAATGTTCAATAGATTGCAGGCTACTCCAGCGGAGAATTAGTACAAACAACTAACCACTCAACCAGAGCGGCCATCAAAAAATTTTACCATTCTGCATTATATTCAGTTAGGCCTAAAATGTCCAATTCATCTCCTTTTCGTGTTAAATTGCAATGAATGACTGAAGCACATTAATATGGCCACCTCTCTGCCATTAAATGAAGAGTTTCGCAGCAAAAGACTGCTCTGAAATATATTTAGGAAATACTCTAAAACGCTACACTCTTTCTGCCTCTACCGAGATAGATATATTTATTTCCTACATCAAAGGTATTCTCAAGAGTGAATCTTTAAAAAAACTTCGAGCTACTGAACTCCCTTTCTGCTAACTCAACTTTAGTCACGTCTCCACAAAAAATTAATGTCTAATTGTCTAAATGACTGCCTTCCCGTCTCTCCGGCCATCTGTCAGCCTAGCTAATTTGCGCACAACGCTATTAAACTAATTTTACTCGCGCTTGCATCCGAAGCACGACTCCATCAAAATGCCTATTGTGACATGCGTTTGCCCACAACTCACGGCAAGCAAGTGCCAACCGACTATCTTTAGCACTTGTACTCCCTTTTTGAAAGACTAACAAATCTACTAAAAGCTCGAAGCGGGTAAAGAGACCCAAAGGATTTGTTATTAACGTAAAATAAAGGCGAATGCGGATGTGAGTGCGACTGGAAGTATGCTAAGCAACGGTGGCACGGTCAGGTTGAAGACAGTCAGCCACAAAAGGCTGGTTTAAGGGTGAGAAGCGAGATGTAATAAGTCGACTGAGCTGGTATATGAACTGCGTAATATTTATATATACAACGTACTTGTATCCGCCGACACTCATAGACAGTGAAATATCACAACTCATATATTTTATTTTCCATTTGAGGAAAAAGGCATATCCATCCACTTGAGCAAAAATTTTAGCTTCCTGTCATTCAGCGACGACTTAAGTAGCTGGCAAGCAGCAATCGTGAGTTGGAGTTGTAGAATGTATGACTGCCGAGCGCGCTCTTTTGGGTGTGAATATCCTCAAGTTTGTCGCTGTGTGGTGGCTGCCAACTT
Organism: Rhagoletis pomonella; assembly: GCF_013731165.1. NCBI lineage: Eukaryota > Metazoa > Arthropoda > Insecta > Diptera > Tephritidae > Rhagoletis > Rhagoletis pomonella. The sequence continues at coordinate 27,591,042 of NW_023458559.1, forward strand.
TTTGACAATTGTCTTTCAAAGCAATTGTTTTCATCAGAGGTCTTTTGGGGCGCACTTGCAATAAATGAAAGGCAGCTCATTTGCGCCATAAAAGAGTTGAAAGGAGTTAAACAAACTGCGTATTACCGTTGCGTTAGCAATATGGTAAGCTAGGAAGAGAGAGAGTGAGCTGCAAGACTAAGTAGCAGCCAATGTGTTTGGCATACTCGGCGCAATCGTACGTAAGACAACCGGCCTAGTTGAATTGTAAGTGGCAGTGGTATGGACAGACGTGCCATTCGGTTAGGTATTCAGCTAATAAACGCCTAAACGGCTGAAAAGGGTTTAAGTAAATCTCTGAACAATGCAATGGCAGCCACCTCTTTCTCACTGTCTCCCTCGTCGAAGCTTTTAAGTAAGTGTTGCTGCAGTGCTTGGGGACAATTGTAAGTTAGCTGCTCGCTTTGTTAAAGAATTGCAGAAGAATTTCGGCAATGTGAGCTGAAATAGTTCAGAGAAAAGAAAATAAAAGCGAATGAAAAATGCTTGCATTGGAAATTATTATTTTACATATTCAATTTTTGGAACAAAAGCTTCAGAAAAATTCGTCTTTATTTAAAAAAAAACTTGCCAGCAAATAAACAATTTTTCGTTTTCTAAGGATTTTTGGGATTCTGAGGAAGAAAGCATTCGGCATTCTAAGTATTTTTGCAATGCGGAATTTTTTGAATTCTTACGGAAGAAAGATGTAAATTTATTTTTTAGCAGAAAATTATTATTTTTTTTTTAATTTTGAGATTTTTGGATTTTTTGTTAAGCAGAATTTTCGAATTCATATGGAAAATATGATCTTTTATACCTTAGCAGAAAGTTTCCTTTTTTTTAGAATATCATGGTATCCTTACGGAAGAAAAAGGCTAACTTTTATTTTAGCAGAAAATAAAAGATTTTTGGTTTGTTGTGGTCATTTTGTTGGGGCACCCACGGAAGAAAACTGTCCCTGTGTATTTTAACAGAAAATACACAATTTTTAGTTATTTTCTAGATCAATTTCGGGACTCTTTTGGAAGAAGGATGTCTCTTTATTTTTTAGCAGAAACTAAAAATTTGTTTTTGTTTTTTTTTTTTAGAATTTGTTGGTTTTCTAACGGATGTCTTGCGATTTTGCAGAATTGGTTAAGGCCTTCCGTGATTTTCGGGGACCCTTCGAAACTTTTAGGAAAACTTTCCTGAATTTGCAATTAGAATCCTGGCCTTGTTTTTACGATTGCCCAAAAATAAGATAAAACCTATGCAGGTTACTTTTTGCTCAAAATATTTCAACTTCTCCTTCGAGCACATTTTGCAAAGATTTTTTGTGGCTTTCACAAAATTGCCTTGCATTTAATTACAGAAATTACAATATAATTCCAAAATATGTTTTACAACTACATACACTCAAACAAAACCAACAGGCTTACTTTTCCTTTAAAAAAGGGAGGTTTAAAACCACAACAAAATATTACAAATCTGCAAAATTCCTATTTGACTTCTATGACTTGCTGCGTTTCTTAATTATGTACAATATTCACATACATACTTACATACTACATGCATACGTATGTAGGTAAGTGTGCTTATGCATCTGCATATCTTCAACCGCAAGCTTTTAACCACATCTCAATTAATCAACCACAAATTTCTGAAACATGCATAAATGCATGTTATTAAAATTTCAATCATGTCACAAGTAGACTCTGTAAATTAATATATGGAATGATTGTGGGCTGGAATGTTTCCAAATACATACGTAAAACAGGGTGTACGTAGTTATGAATTTATACTTTCCCTGTAGTTCTGTTGGAGTTTTGCTGGTGATTGGTGCTGGTGATTCCATGCATCACCGATTGTTAGGCAATTCGCTAGCGCCAGGTTATGCGACGCTCGTATTGAAAATATCACATACTAGCGATTTTGTGCATTACTGGTCGTTAGGCAATGCGCTAGCTATTAGCAACCGCCTATTTTGCACCATATAATCGCTAGCGAAAGGACAAACCACGCGCACCGCTCGGTACGCTTCAATGATATTGCCATGTTAGATTCGTTAGACAAAGGAATTGGTATCGCTAATATCGGGTGACCAGTACTCACTACTGGCAGGTCAGCGAAATCGTTAGTGGTACCCGGACGGGTACTAGCGACAAAATTTGCGACACCAATTTCTTTGTCTAACGAAATTAACATGGCAATGTTATTGAAGCGTACCGAGAGGGTGCGCGTGGTTTGTCCTTTCGCTAGCGGTTACTTGATGCACAAGTGGCGATTACTAATCGCTAGCGTATTGCCTAACGACCAGTAAAGCAAAAAATCGCTAGTATGTGATATTTTCAATACGAGCGTCGCATAACCTGTCGCTAGCGAATTGCCTAACAATCGGTGATGCATGGAATCACCAGCACCAGTTACCAGCAAAACTCCAACAGAACTACAGAATTCTGCCACAAAATCTTCAAATATGTATGTGTATGTTTGTAGTAAATGTCTTCCATTCACTTGAAATGCATTCTCTTCAACTTTTACTTCGTTCTTCTTCTGATGATTTGCTTTTCAATCACTCTTGTGGTTAAATGTTGGCCTTGATGTTGACAGGCAAGTAATCGTAATGGAAGTATGCTTGAGGTGTATGACACCGGCATTTAGTATTGGTTGAAAAGTAAATATGTTGTATTTGAAAGCAAAGCAGGTATGTGTATAATTCTCCCAGACCTTATACTATAAAAAAGTGTATCTTCATTCACTAGTTACTTGGTAAACGGTTTATAGGTAAACCCAGGTACGAAGTTTGTTAGTTCTCTATAATATTTAGATAGTCCAATTGTTCGAAAGGTGATCGTTAATGCATTAGTGTAAGACTTAAAGAAGCCGGCTCGTTGTCCAGATCGGTTTGTTCTTTAATCGCTGTCGTCACCCCGTCGGGCTCGGATCAGAGCAAGAGAGGTGTTAATTAAGCTGGGTTGTGCGGGCTTGAGAATAGGTGTTTTATGTACTTTAATTACGTCAGGGTCCAGTCTGCTCAGATATCAGTTTTGTACGTGGCAGTTGCAGTTCTGTCACGTCAACGGTCAGTGTTTGTACTCGCAAAACGCCATTCACAGGTCGAGAGTTGGTGTAAGTTCAACAGGCTCCATTTGAGTGCCGTTTCTGGCCTTTCTGTACATAGACGTGTCCAGCGGTTGCATCATATATTGCTGAACTCCGTCCTGAAATTCATATAGATGCCTTCCAACGCGCCCTGGCAGAAGCTCCGCCTCAAACAGGTGTGTGTTTGGTTGCTCACGCCTGTAGCACCCTACCAGGAATTACTTGCATAGTTTAATGTAGCGGGACCCCTTTTGTACAGATGGTGAAAAATGTTGTTGAAGATTTCCTAGGGCAGATAGTTAGACTTCTTGCAGTGAAGAAGATGGAAATTTCGGAGAGGTAACCGTTTTCCTTTCAACTAGTCACTCGATGTGCCCAGCTTTATTACAGGCATTGGGCCGTCGGCTAACCCAACACAAGCTAAATATAATTCTGAGATTTACTAAAAGGAGCAGATTGGCCGGTCTCGTTCCCGCTTCTCTTCAATTTTAGAATTTCCATCCGAGAGAGTAAAATTGTATGAAAGGTCCTTGGTAAAATATAGGATCTCTTATCTTGAGGAATCCCATAAATTTTATATTGCCTAATACTTACCAGATACTTTTATACATATGGCTCTATTCTTCAAAATGGAATCGAAGAAGTAGCTCTACACCTAAACTGGTGCTAAGAAACATATTTTTGACTCCACGACCACTGTAGAGCAGTGCCACACAGCTAATAGCCTCGCAAAGCAATGTGCGCAAGTATGCTAGTTATTTGTGCGTGTGTATTTTGCCTAGCACTTCTGTAGAGTATTGCTTTTAATAAGTGGAAGTCGAGTGAGACTGTTTTGTAACTGATAGAGTTTATTGTCAGGTTGAGTAAACTCCTACATATAATCACAGCGCACGGCAATGCGCGCAAGTGACGAAAGCAGTCACAGTAGCATGCTGACACGACTCGCTTATATATACACGAAATTTGGAAGTTTTTATCCGGACGTCCAATCGACATGTTTGGGGTATCGTATGGAAAGTTCTTGTGGAGTGTGTCCAGAAAATGTATTCAAGTTTCATAAAGGATTATCCGAATTCTTAAAAATTAAGCTAAAGTGTTGCGAATCAAAAAACGTTTTTTTGCTTTTGTCGGTTTAAGGGGGTATGAGGGTACACCCAACATATTTAGTGTTTTTCTATAGGTCAATACCTTTCCAACGACACCTTATATATAGAGTTCCGGATACTAGTTGGAATGAAATAGAGCTAAATGTGTATGGTTCGTGTCTCCACTAAGAGATGCTTTGCGATGTGTGTAGCGTCTGTACGTACCTTCATTTAATTTTTTTCAAGCTTTCTGGAATTGAAGTACCAAAAAATCTAGGAAGGTTATGTTCCAGGATGTTTCGATTCGTATGCCTTTGCGGGCATGGCTGGTGCCTGAAATTCCGAAAAAGGCAGTTTTTTAAACTACCACTGAGGCCGCAATACTCATTCCATACCATCCATGTGGATATCAGTAGAAGCGCCTCAAAACAAGCTATCTTTCATTTACGAAATATAAATATGTCATAACGTTATCGCCTAGAAACTAAAAATCGGGTTGATGAAAATATAGATTTCGAGAATTTTCTTAAAAACTGGTCAGCCGATTTTATTCTAAGTTTCATCAAGCCAAAAACCTAAGCTTTCATTTGGTATATACCTTATATCTGGGAAAACTCCTGTTGTGGAGATATTATGATTCAAATTGAAAAAATGTCGATCAAAATAGCGAAAAATGGTTAAAAGTTAACATATTCGTTTAATTTGGTTACTTTAAGTTATAAACGTAACATATCAAATTTCCCGCAAAAAACTGGCCATTCCCCGATACCACCTAAACTGAAGTTCTCTGCAAATCGGGGGAATTTCCCGCGAGTTGAGTTCCCTGTATGCGATATATAACACTGTACAGCACTCGGCTGGGTATTGGACCAAACCAACTTTTTTAAAGAGACTGAGTCATAAGTAAAAAAAAGAATTTCTTCTTTTTTCGAAGTTAGCCTTCGAAATCGAGATATGGGCCTTCGAAGTTCGAAATTGGAACTTTGGTATAAAATTATTTTTAATTGCATGTCAAAGCAAAAAAAGTAAAAATACAGACGTAGTCCGCCTTCTGCTCTTATTTATACGGTATATCAATTTTTTTTGTGAAAACTTATACTACAGGGGCTATAATGGGTCAAAGGTCAGATCTTCGAAAAGTTAAAAACTTAATATTTCAGGAAATTTTTAACTCATTTTTATTAATTAGTATCGTTGTAAAGGCGATTTAACCCCTTTTCTTGTGATATGCATGTATACTTCAAATACAAAAATTTGAGAAAAAACACATTTAAATGAAAAGATAACTTTTTTTTGAATAAAAAAATATTTGAAACAAAAAAATTACTAACCAATTTTTTTAAAAATTGGTATCGTTTTAAAGGCGATTAAACCCCCTTTCTTCTTATATGCATATTTGTATACTTCATGAAAAATTATTTGAGAAAAAACATTTAATAGGAAAAAATAACTTTTTTAATCAAAAAATATTTTAACAAAAAAATTACTCACCGATTTTTAAAAAATTGGCATCGTTGTTAAGGCGATAAAAAACAAAAAAGCAATTACAACGTTAATTGTTTACATCTATTTAGTTGTAATTATCAATAGTAAAATATCGGAAACCAGTACTCCTTTGGTATGGAACAAGTATACAACTAATAATATATCTTTGGTCGCTTCTTATAAGCTATTAATATATAAAATTGGTGAAAAGAAGGTCAAAAAATCATTTACGAATAAATTTTTGAAAAATTTAAATTTTCAAAAAATATTTTAAGACATTAATTTTCACATATAGACCTTTGAATATCTGTCAAAAACATATTTGAAATTCTACTAATTAATTTTTTAGCGGCCCGTTTCAGAAAGTTTGGCTCTATATAAGTCGCTACTCTCTAGTTTCTGGTGGCAACCGTGAAATCGCACGGATAGAGTACCGTACTTTTTAACCGACTTCAGAAAAAGGAGAAGGTTATCATTTCGTCGGAATATATTTATTTTATGTATGTTACTGCGTAACTTGGGACCACGTGAACAGAAAAGATAGTGTATCCGAGGTGGTCCCATAATAATTTCATTTCGATCCGATCACTGTATCATGAAGAAATTAACGATACTCCCAAACTTTTATATCAGAATTGAAATCGGTTGTTTTTTCGCTTAAAAATTACTTGAATTAATATTATCTTCTACTTCTGGATGTAAAATGTTAGAAAATCGTGGTATTCAACACTGACGAAACTCCAAACCGAACTAAATCACCACCATGGCAGTACTTTGATTTTCATTGTTCCATGTTATATACTTTTAATTATTATTATAATTAGTCAGTTATCCCATTTCAAAATAAGAAATTTATAATGAATGAGCTCATTTTCCAAACTGCAAAAATTATTCATGCTTTTTATAACACCCGTAATTAGGACTAAAGTCCATTTCTCCTTCCACTTGAGTATATTTGAAGCATATTTCACATTCTTAAGCTAGATGTTTACCATCTTCTTAATTAAAAGACTCATAACTTCTAAATGTCAATGGCAGCGACAAGAAAACCACAAACAACTAACGAGTATGTACGATTAAAAGCCCACCCTAAAAGTTAGTAGACAAGCTAACAACAGCGCTTGCGAAGCATATAGACATCAGCGACAATTTGTGAAAATTTATTTGAAAGCGTAAATCACTGCTGCTGAAGACTGGCTACCAATCAAATCAAATATGCAGCGGAGATGTCTGTACACAACAACAATAAAAACAAAGTCAACAATAAAAACAAAACCACAAAATAGAAAGTGAAAACAAAACAAATTACCAATAAAAATAACAATAAAATGCACTAGCAATTAGCAGTAAAAACAAACAATTAGAAATTATGCATATTATATATGTACTCACAACCCCATTCACAAACATATTAATAATCGTGGTCATCATGGAAATTTGAAAACTTTACTAAAATGCACTAAAATTTACTACCAAAATTAATCGACCGATCGCTTGTGACATTCATTCGTTTGCATTCGTATGCAGAGCACTATTTTATTATAAACACATTTATGTCCTTCGTTGATTGCCATCAATTTTCGATGTGTTGCTCTTACTCTTAACTAGTCGTACATATGTACTTATGTATATACATATACAAACATACATACATGCATCTGATGCAGTTACTAATTATCTATTTGTCGGTTTTTCTATGTTTGTGTTTTGGACATTTATTATTTGTTTTCACTGCCGAAATCTGTTTTTCTAATTAGTCGTATGTGCATATACGTATGTGTGTGTGCACCATCTAGTTTTTTGGTTAAATTTAAGCGTGCGCGTGTGTGTGTAAATCAATTAAGCTAATGTCAGTGCTTGTCATTATAATAGTAATAAGTGAAAATATTTCACTTTTTGACCATGCAATTATAAAAGCAAGCGGAAATTAATTGCAGTAAAAGCAAAAGCAGGATATTTATTTTTGTACATACAAATGTATGTGTTTGAAAATTTTGAAATTTCAAATGTGAAATACAGAAATACATCAGAGAGGCATTTATGTAAATTTTGGGCATATATTTATTATAAACAGTTAATTCGACAAAAGAGTTGCTTACAAATGACAAAATAGTGAAGAATATTAAACATGACTTTTTTTTCAAATTCAATTTTATTCAATAAATCTTCGCAAATATGAATATGTATAGGAACGGAAAATAAAATATTTTTGAAATTTCGCAAAAAATATATTTTTTTGTTTAAAGATTTTTTTGGGAGCGTTATCGTAAATTATTTTGCAAGCAAAAAGAATTCGAAGATTCTAAAAATATCGATTATTTGCATAAAACAGTGAAGTAATAGAAAATAAAATGGTCAAATATTAAACAAATAATTCAAATATTCATTTTTTTCAATTACAATTTAATTAAAATCTGAAATACATTTAAAATTCATTGTAATTTTTCTTCAAACACATTCTTAAAAACAGCTTTTTAAATCAATTTGAATCATTTGAATATAGCATTTAAAAAAGAAAAACAGCGTTACGCATTTAAAACATTGAATTGAAACAAAATCAGGAATGAAAATCAATATTTTATTGAAAAAAAATTTTTTTTAAACATAGGAAAACTTTTTCAAATACTTGCACCAAAAACAAGAAAAACTAAAATTGTTCAATGGAATATAAATAACTTAGAAATTATTATTTTTTTTCAAAAACATATTTTATACACAATTCTTTCAATAAATTTGGAACTTTTGAATATAGCAACTAAAAATTAAAAACGGATTTGAAAACTTATTTCCAAACAAAAAATAAACAATAAACAATACACAGAAACTAAAACCTAAAACAACGGTATACGTTTAAAACATTGAACCCGGACTGAAATTAAATTTTTCACTGAAATATATATTTTTTTGGGAACTGAATTTAAAACTCAAGAAAAAAATCGAAATTCAAAAATACAAATATTTGCACAAAAAATAAAATAAAAATGAAATGTTCTAATTTTAAAAGTTAAAAACTTAATTGTAAAATACTTTTTCAAATGAAATTGAATTTAAATTTTAGTTTTGATAAAAAAATTATGAAATGCATTTGAAATTCCAATCAACTTCTTCCAAATCAATTTTTTTTTACTTACATCCAAAAAATTAGGAAAACAACATAAATGAAAAATATTTAACTAAAAAATAAGAAACAAGATTTCTTAAATTTTTAATACCAACATATTTTTTATTAAAATCGGGGGTTCAAATATACAATTGCAAAAAATAAGAAACGCACGCAAAATAGGAACAAATAAAAAAGTTTACAATTTGAGAATTAATTTTAAAATACAACTTAAAACCTCAAAATTTTTCCAGTATCTTAATTTTCGAAAAGAAATTTTCATTAGACTGAAAAGTTTATTATCGTATGTCTGACTCCAAAAAGGAAGGAAACCGGATGTTCAGCAAAGCCTTGAATTATACAAAGTTGTGTTCAAAATCCCACATTTTTCGTTTTATGAAATCATAAAAGGAAATAATGGAGCATTGGGATAGATATGGTATATACCGCGAGACCACACAATTTTTGCTCGAGTTAGTACACTCACCTCATCTCATTTGTTACACATTTGAAACTTTTTTTTTTGTCTACCTTTAAGCTCTCTTTTACCGTTATTAAATGTCAATTAAAATGCCAATGGTACAGACAAATTTTCAATGTGCAAAGAAAAACCGTGGTCGCTTAACTGAGAGCTATGTGCATATCCTTCTTATAAAAACATAACATTTATACCTAGGCAAATTGGAACTAAAACAGAAATAACATCAGCATTTAAGTCCATAGCCAACCATTCACAACGGGAATGAGTACCAGCATTTAAAATACAATTACACAACTGACATGCTAGTGATGTTGCCTAGAGTATTCTTTTTTTAGCTTATTCGACTTTTTCCATTTTTGTTTTTATTTTGCCACATAAAAGAAATGAAATTTCGAAAAATGCAACAAAAAGAAAGACAGAAATTACGGCAGACAATTAGCAACTGTCTGCTGTTAACTCATTTTTCCACAAAAAAAACAAAAAATGCTTTCAGGCGTTTTGCTGTTGGTGTTGGAAAAAATGCCGGCGTTGCAAGTGACTTGAATGAGCAAAGTCATAAGCAAAGCGAAAATTGCTGCCACAAACAGCGGCATAGACATAAATGGTAAAGTTAGCGAATAGCAAATGAGTTGGGTAGTGAATGGGTGAGCATTTGTAGCATACTACTAGGCGCTTCAGCGCACCTGGGCGAAAAGGCATGTGGTTAACAATTTTTAAATGCTTTAATGCTTTTTTTAACCTGTTTTTTGTCGTGCTTTGCTGTGCATCAAAGCCGAAAGTGCAAAAATTGCCTTTTGAGGCGACACAGGCACAGACTTACTGGAAAGTAGCCTGTCAATATAGTTATTCCAGAAAAAGCGGCTAATGACTGCCTTCTCTGCACTGATCTTGCAACTGGATGTGAGCAAGCAATTGCAATAGAAACTAAAGTAAAAGCATGGCTAAGCATGCCAACATTCGCAAATATATATGTACATTGCCACCATGACGTGTCATAAGCATCTAAGCAGCATTCAGCCGACAGCCATCTGCTAGCAGCAGCCATTAAAATAACCCAAGTCACTTGCAAGTCAACTAGCAGCAAAACGATTTTCAATTTTCTCCAGCCTTCGCTATTTCATCATTACTTGAGCCTTGCATGTACATATGTGTGTGTGTTAGAATGCCATCAGGCAGGTCAACATTGAGCAATCAGACCATGTCCGCTGCACATTTTGCGCTGCAGCTTCACCGTCAGCTACTATTTGCCAGCTGGTGCACCTCATGTGGCACTAGGAATGTTAGTCCCGGGATCCCGGTCCTTTAAAACTCCCGAAAATCCCGCGATTATTTGCAATATTGGTGGTGGCAATAATAGAAACGCTTTATGTTGAACAGTTTTGGATATATTTCTTTTGTTTATTTAATATTTAATATTTTTTTTATAACTGTGTAGCTCAATATACATATAACACCTTGCGGTAGGCAATTTTGCACACACGAAACAATCAATTATTCGCCAAACTAAGGGCCAAATATAATAAAATTGCGTTCTTAATTTTTCTCTCTGACGTCAGGATTTTTTAAAGAACTTTGAAATTTGAAAGTAATTAAAAAATGATTTAAAAATTTCAGTGCAATATACTTAAAAAACCAGTATCAAATTAAGGAGAAGATTCTGTAGAGTTAAAACACATTACATTTTTTGGTGCGAAAAGGACGGGTAGGTATTGAAAATACCCTTTTATAATCTTATCCTCGAATATCCTTGAAATTTTTCAATTCTTATTTTTAAAAAATTATATGTTAAGGACGAGCTTTATTAGCTTAAAAAAATAAAATAGATTAAAGGGCATTTTCAATTCCTATTCGTCCTTGTGAACTCAAGCAAATTATTTCATTTGGTACCCATACTTTTGTTTTACATTGCACTGAATGGTTTTAAATAAATTTTGGAATTCAACATATCTTTGCAATTATAACGAGCCCTAACGGCCAAAATAACGTACGTGAATTTTTTTTTTTCAAAATTTTCGTTTTGATGCAGAAATGCTTCTAGATGCTAAGGAAAATATCTGCATCAAAAAGAAAATTTTGAAAAAAATGTCGCTTACGTTATTTTGGCGGTAGGGGCTCGATATATGCTTTTTAAAAAAATCATGATGTCAGATAAATGTCCATTTATATGCAGTTAATTATAGGTAATATGAGGTAGACTTTTATAAAAAAATTTAAATTTTGGATAAACAAAAGGATAAATAAAAGGAAATATAGACAAAACTGGTCGAATTAAGGCACTTATTTTATTTCTGCCACCTGAACTTCTTTCAACCAGAAAATAAATTTTTTTATTAATTTTTTTTTTGCATCGAGCTTAAATTACTTTTTTAGATATGTACACACTATTATTATTATTATTATTATTAGTATTATTAAATGCATATCAATTTAATAACTGTCTTTCGTTTTGTTACTTATGAAATAATTGTTATATGGTAGGAGAGCTTCTCAAACAATATTGATGCAATTTTATTATGTTAAGTGGTTGAAAAATAATAAATGTCTAAATCCCGGGACTGATCCCGGGATCCCGGGATTGAACCAACGACATCCCGAAAATCCCGGGATCGGAAAAATCTAAAAAAAAATAACATCCCTATGTGGCACTAAAAGAGCCACTTAACTTGTCCATATGAGCTTAATGGGCTTTATTAGTTCACTACTCTCCTCTTTCAGCATTTTATTTTCTACGCGGAAAACAAAACAAAATTACAAAATAAAATTTTTACAAAGTCGTGAAAGGGAAATTAATGGCGTTTTCATTTCTAACGAACACTAAGCACAAACACTAAGAACCGGGCAATAAGAGGGTAACATTTTTGTAGAAACGAAAACACCATAAGAGATCGCAAATTTTTGTAATGAAAATGGTGTGGATAATAGCGTTGTGAACGGTTAGGCTATAAAAAGCTTCAAAATTCGTATGCATACTTGTATTTGTATTTACATTCTTATTCTCATTCGCATTAAGAATCAAAGCTATAAAATTTTTATTCCGCGACCAATTTTTTCGATATAATCTTAATAGTATTTGTTTTCACGTATTGTTACTCCTTCATAGTTATATTCATATTCTTAAATAACTCCATTTTCATATCCATAGCACTATCCATATCCATATCCAAATCCAGTACTATATCCATACCCATATTTATATCCATTTCCATATGCATGTCCATATCCATTTCCGTATCCATATATATATGTGCATCCATACCAATTTCCATATCCGTATGCACATTCTCATCCATATATAAATTCATATCCATATCCTTATTCTTAGTCCAATTCCTATTCATATTCAAACTCGCACATCATCAACATCGCTAACGATCATCTTATATCTGTGCTCAGATCGTTATCACAGTTATCGATTACAAAAATTGTCGAATTCGTTACCGTTTTTATTATTATTTTGGAAATCGCTATTTATCTTATTATGTTTGTATGTGTTAGTATTGTTATCGTTATTGATGTTGCTATCTTTATTACCAGGACTACCGCTCACGTAATATTTTCTATTTTCTTTCAAATGTTCGGTATATTTACCGGAATTATCGGTGTATTTATCGAAATTATAGATACGGCTATCAGCAGCATCATCCATATCGTTCTCGTCGTCGTAAACGATAACAAAATCTATCGAGTTTTTATCGATATAAACATTTTCGTTATACTAATCGATATTTTTATCGACGAAATCATGGAATTTAATATCCTTCATTATTTGAAATTTTTTTTCACAAGGGCCAGTGCATATAGTGGAAGATTTCAGAAGATTCTTAACAAAAAACAGCAAATAAAAGCTAAAGTAGCACAACTTGTATTCTCCTTAATAAAATGTAAATCCACGCCTCTCATCCGTTTCATATATTTAAATTAACTTTTGTTTAGGCAGCAAACGCAAAGAGAAAAAAGGAAGAAAAAATGTGCTTCCCTAAACTACCCATTTGTGTCTGGCAATATGTTATGCAATTTATAGCAAACCGTCCAAACCTTTTTCTAAAACATTTCAAGATGCTTTTGAAGGCCACTCAGAAATTGTGTTTGCACATTTATTTGGGCAAAGGTGTCGAGATTGGCAATTAGACGTAAACAGGTGCAACTCATAAGCACTTATATGAGTACGAGTATACTAAAGCGCACATATTTCCAATGCAAACCACATATTTATTGTTGGTCACAGCATCAAAGACTCAAATAAAAGTAAATGGGCTGTAGTTTCTGGCATGCAATAAACGCACCACTTTCCTATCACACAACGACAGCATGTATATTTCTTCTTTATTTTTATTGCATTTAATTTTGTGCGGACAAGAAAGCCCTCAGCTGCTGCTGCCAGCCAGCGGGCCAACCCGTAAGACAGCCAGCGGGCCAACCCGTAAGACAGCCAGCTTACACTTCACACAATTACTCCTTGTGTGCCATCTGTTGCCAATGAAGCCATTGCTACGAAGTTTTGCCCAAACAAATGAATATAAGTATTCAAGAGACCCTATGGTATACTCCGAATTGGAGTTGAATTGTTGTTGAGTAATCTATACACATATACTTTTATACATATGTATGCAATAAGTGAGTGAGTGAGCGTGTGTGCCAGTAAGCATCTTGTTAGGTCTTTTAATCTGCAACTGGCCAAGCCAAGTGAAAAGTGCTTTGGCAATTATTAGCTTAACTATGGCAATATGTCCTTCAACTGCTGGTGCACACACGCAGAGTTGCTGGGAGTTGTACATGCATCTGGTATTATACATTTGTACATATATGTATGTGCGTTTGTGCGGCATCCACTTATGTATGTAGACAATCAGCCAGTTTAATGTTAAAAGTTTGGCCATATTAAGTATCAGTAGCGCAGCAGCAGAGTGCGCCATAAAAAGCAGTTCATACACTCCTCGCTGCAAAGTTGGCTTGGAAGTTGGCAAAGGAGTTGCAACAGTTTATAACAGTTGCTTCCAGTGCTATTGTTACTCATATTCTTGTTACTTTTTCAGATCTTTTTGGTTACTGCTTTTCTTTTGCTACTTTTTTATGTTGCGCCTGCGGCTTTATTTTTGTAATTTTATACTTAAAGTTGGCTGCTAACCCATGTGTGTGCTTAGTGCATCTCATTTTTATACCCGAGCGCACTTGTGCACAAGGGTATTATAACTTTGTTCACATAACGGTTGTTTGTAACAGGCAAAACGAATCGAGATAGATATAGACAAATGTATACATAAATGATCAGGATGAAAAGAGAAATCGATTAAGCGGTGACTGTCTGTCCGTCCGTCCGTCCGTCCGTCCGTCTGTCCGTCTGTGCACACGATAACTCGAGTAAAAATTAAGATATCTTAACGAAACTTGGTACGTGTACTTCTTTCGGGCGTAGGACGGATGGTATTGGAAATGGGCAAAATCGGACAATAACCACGCCTACCTCCCATATAACGGTAATTTTCAGAAATACGAAAACTGCGATATTTTAGTAACTACTGAAGATTATTCACTCAAAATTGATATTTGCAATAACTTTTAGACGAAAAATAAGAATATTAAAATTTTTTTGAAAATGGGCGTAGCCACGCCCACTTATGGTTACATGTGTATATCTTGGCAACCGCTGCACCGATTTCTTCCAAACTTGGCACAGTCATTGGCCTTGGTACAGGATACCAAATGGCCGAAAATTTTAAAAATCGGACAATAACCACGCCCACATCCCATATAACGGTAATTTGGAGAAATACGAAATCTTCGATAAATCCGTAAATATTGAAGCTAATTTATTCAAAATTGATGCTTGCAACAACTCTTTATCAGGAAATACGCTTATCATAAAATTTTGGAAAATGGGCGTGGCACCGCCCACTTATGATCACATATATGCATCTCGGCAACCGTTCTACCAATTTGTACCAAACTCGGTATGGTTATTGTGCTTGCCACATAAAAGCAAAGCGTTCAAAATTATTGAAATCGGACTAAAATCATGGCTTTTCATATAACGGTAAATTTTAGAAATGCTCGAAACGTCAATATTTCGAAATTTAAGGACGCTAATTTATTCAAAATTGATACACCCCGGCTTACCATGTAGCGGTAGCTTTCGGAAAGGTGAAAAGGCATATATGTAATACTTGCGCCGGGTATTTAATGTTCGGCCCCGCCCGAACTTAGACTTTCTTACTTGTTATCGTTGTATTTGCGTATTTATACGTTTGTGTGAGTATGAAGCTGCATATGTGCCTACCTTGTATAATCATTATTACGCTTAACAACAGCTTTCCAAAATAGCTGAGATGGAAAGAAGCAAGGAATTTTGTGCCGAATTTTTAACAGATTTATATGTAGCTTCAGGGCTGAGTAAATGATACTGAAAGCATATGCGTACATTTGTATACATTTAGCTTTAATTACTCAGGTAGATATTAATTACCGAAGCATAACTCAGGACCCTCCGTGCTTGCTCTTTACAGCTTAATTTATACCCGTTTTATGTTTCATTTGTAAAACAATATAACAGTAAATTTTATGGTGATCCCTTTTAATATATGTACTACCTTGCGAATTTTTAGTCAATACTACATAGCATGTGGCAAACCGTTTGATGAGTGTATGAACAAAAACTGGGCAGGATAGTATACATAGCTGTGAAGAAGAAACATACAATTTTCTCCTTTACACAATTTTTTTTAAATTTTACCTCTCAACCGAATTTCTATAAAAAGTCTCCCATTCATTCATCCTCAACTATAGCAGCGGCATCTTTTGTTGCTGAGCAACATTGATTTTGATTACATTTCAATCGATTACAATGTCTGCATGCACACATCTATGCAAGAAACAACAAAAACAACCTCCAGCCATGCACATATTTTAATATACCTTTGTGCTTTGTAGCTCAATTTCTTAACCGCAGGCTACTTCATTGGGTATTATCGAATTTAAGCTTATTGGTAAATAATAATCCGCTAAAATTTGGAGATAGTAAATTAAAGCAGCAAAATAATAATGATAAAGGTATCTTTAAAATATGCAGAGGAACCTGTTTGGCGCATAATCAGTTTACCACCTAGAATTTAGTAAAAAAAAAATAATGGCTGTTGATACAGTAAATACTTCCAAAATTGAGGTTCACACAGTTATACGACTCGTGCTGGACGACTATACTGTGCTCTCATATATTTTTACTAAATTCTAGGTGGTAGACTGATTATGCGCCAAACAGGTTCCTCTGGTGATTTGGGGTAAAAAATAAGGCACTTATTTGATAACAGTCTAAGTAAATAATACTCCGCGGCCATAACTCCAACCGTGGTTGCATAATCCAAAAGAATTCAAGCGGAAAATCGTCTTCATTGTTTCCCTTGAATTGCCAAATCTAGGGTGAGAGCCGCTGTTTACGTTGTATACCTGACGCCCTAAATGCGTATTAACACTCCTATATATCCTAGTTAGTTTAGAAACTGAGAGGTTTACAATAGTTCTGTGTCACCGTAGTACATCAAAACTGTACACTGAGCTAAAAGTGCAATGGTTTTTTCAATGAAGTGACTGTTTAGTTTGTTAAATACAGCGACTGTAACTAATGTGATTCAAGATGAGCGTTTAAAAACACATTTGTATGTCTGGCTGTAGTCTCATTCAGCTCACCCAAAACTTCCTGAGTGACAGAACTATCTTGGCCATATGGAGCAGGGAAGTATCCTCTCACCCTCGCTCTAGGTCGTCGTGGTGAATGATATACTAGAGAAGCTGTAGGTACACGGGTGTCGTGTAATTGCCTACGCAGACGATGTTGCACTTATAGTCAAAGGTATATACCTGACCCAACGGTATTTTAATATAATTATTACTAACTGGGCGGCCAAGAGTGGCCTTGCCGTAAATCCCAGTAAGACATAACTGGTCTTATTCAATAAAAAATATAAAATACAGCGTCTTCCCTCAACTAATGGTCAGCGCTTACTTGGGCTTGATTATCGATAGGAAGTCGTCATGGAGGCCAAACTTCGAAGAAAGGGCAAAGAAAAAGAGCTATTGGTAAAAGAAGGGGTACTTCGCCCAAAGTTGTCCATCAGCTCTACGAGGCCGTAGACATGCCAATTATATTTTATATTGCCCTAATCTCACTGGAAAAGACTACGCTACCAAGCAGCTGCAGCGCGTAAAACTGGCTGCTTTAATCGGTGTTAGTGGGGCACTGCGGCTCACCCCCCCTATTAGGGGGAGCGGTGAACTTCTTCACGGATGGATCGAAACTAATCACCAGGTTGATGGCGGGGTCTTCTGTGGAGATCTTTCCTTCATCATCAAGTCAGGGCTTCCGGACTTCTGTGGTATATTCCAAGCGCAAGTGACTGCTACCAACTAGGTGGCGGATTCACTGCTCCGGAGTATCACGACAGTCAGGGAGGTGCGTATTTATTATGTTATCTAACTTGGTTAAGGAATATCTGCTCTCTCTCTCGGCCGCATCGGCATACTTCTGTATTAAATTTATTTGGGTTCCGGGTCACATAGCAGGGAACTGTTCGGCTGACGAATTGGGTAGAAAAGTCACTCGTGAAATATACCGCCGGGTAAAGCGCGGCTGGGTGTGCCATTGTTCACCTGTGGTACACTCTTCGATAGATGTGTCTCATACAAGTCAGCGAGCGCTGGGCGAAAATCGGGACATGTGTTATCGCAAGGCCCTTCTGGCCGATGGTGGAGAGGAGCGGTCGAGGGAGCGCCTCATACTTACAAAGCCACAGCTGTCACTTTTCGGGGCTAAGATCGAGGTACTTTGGCTCCTAGATACTTAATAGCCCCGAGAAGCTCTGGGGCATTGAGCATAGCCGAATTCGTAAATACATAATCGGCTCGGGGCGTTTTAGCGATTAAGTATTGGGTGCCGTTCAGAATGTGTTATCACAAAGGGCAATCTCCTAATTGTCCAGGTGAGCCCCGGTTACACGGAGCTGCCTCCTAACCTAACCTAACCTATTTCAAAAACATCATCCTCGCAAGACTGAACCGCATCATAGTCTATTAGCTACAACCACATGCCACAAAAGAAGTGAGATCACTCTGCCCTGCGGGCATCCTTTCCCAACCCCTACCAGGGTACAAAAGAGATCGTCCTACCCCTCCCAAGTAAGCGAACAAAAATGCTTCCCTTGGCGTCAGTAAAGCCTCCCATCGAAAAAGCCCCATCAGAGCAAGGATAGCTAGGGAAAACCTCAGTATCCGGTGACACTTCCCATGGGGCTATCCACTTCCATATCTCGTCCTGGATCAGAAATGAACTTGCTACCCAAAAGGTGGCGTTCTAAGTAGTGGTGTAGGTCTTCGCCAATGATCTGGTATAAAATACATCAGATTTCCTGAAAGTATTAATCCCAACCGCTAGGTCTGGTGGCAGTACCTTGCATAAGCTAGCAGAACGTTTCATATTATCAATATCATTGTGCGAAGTTGTATCTTCTTTTCTCCTGAACTTGTTTCGAAGTTTGGAAAGTCGAGCGTAACACTATGGGACCGCTTTTAGTTTGAAAACTTTTAGGGTATTTAAGCGTCAGAAAAAAGTTAGAAAATGAAATTATGTTCAGCGTACTAGTAGGCAATGGTCATTTTTTTGATCGTGTGCAAAAATTGTGGAAAGTAATGCTGAGCAAATTTAATGATATTCGAAGGTGGGAGACTTTGTGGATGAAACTTCATAATTCGGAATATCGTATTGCAATAATCCAAAGTGAAATCAGCCTTCATTTTCTTTAAGAGGCTGCAATGGTGTGGTATCCATAATCATTTGCGTTCAATTCAGTTATACTTCTTCCTGTTCTCGAGAAAAACGTTTGATTATGGCAGTATATACACTACCACGAGCTTAATATATTTAATATTTTGGTCTTATTTTCTGGGATATACATACATAGCTGTTGCTTCATACAATATTATCTAAAAATAACTTATTAATAAATTTTTCATGAAAATATAATTTTTGCTATAAATTTTAATAAAAATTTGACAGCACATCAACAAATCTAGGCGATCCAGCGCACTGTGTACTGCATAATCAGGTACAATTTTTCATATTTAAAAATAAATATTTGTGATTTTTAAGTAGTGGCTATTTCTTTTGAAAACGTAATTTTACTATTTGCTAGCAAAATTAAAAAAAAAACAAACAAGACCATTGGTGAAACTCGTAACAGTACGAGAAAAAATTTAAATAAATGTTTTTTCGTATTGTAATTTTTTGTATTGGTGTGCATAATTAAATATGTATGTTTGTATGTGTGGTCGTGATTTTTATTAAGTATGTCTACATATTCGATTTTAAGTATGTTTGCTAAATTTAGGAAATACGGAGTGAGACTAAAATGAGTAAAAAGAAACATTGAATTAAAAAAGATTTATAAAGCGTAGCGTTCATAGGTTGAATCATAAACAATTATTTGCAATACAAAGGATTAAAAGTTATGCTTCAATTCAAAAAAAAAAAAATGAATTGACGAACAAATTTTTAAAAACTAAGTATTGATAAATATTAAAAATAATTTACATATTTTTAAAGGAAACATTTTTTGATTAAAAAATTTCATAAATGTTATAGCGCAAAATTGAAAGTTTTAAAAATAGATTTATCTTAAATTAAAAAAAAAATAGGACCGTAAATTGAGACAAATTTATTTCAGTAAACATTTAAGGACTTTCGTTTATTAAAACAAATTTCTCTGGACTTAAAAAAATAGGTTTAATTTTCTTTATGAACCCAACATTAAAAAAAAAATTTATTTTCTAAAGTTTGAGAGAAATTTCACACAAATATAAGACAATTTCATAACACAGATTTATGTATTACAAAAAAACATTTTGAAGCTAATATTTTGGGTTTTTAAGGACCGTTTTGTCAACTAGGTTCTAAACTTTCCCCTTTTAACATATATTTTGTTCTGAAAAAATGGGTTTGAAGAACATATAAATTTTAAATCCTAGTTTGTTAGTAAATAATTTAATACTAGAAACCTTTTAGATTTCAATTTATTTTTTTAAATATCGCATACCCAATTTTTTGCTGGTCAAAAGTTTATTAATTCCAAAAATATTAAAAGTTAACAAAAGTACGAATTTTTTAACTTAAAAAATTATAATCTTTAGTTCATAACAATTGTTTTACATCAACCTATTAACCGCTAAAATCAAATGTTAACAAAATTATTCACCTTAAAATGAACTCACAAAAGGTACAAATTCAGGGTTTTACGGCAGGCACAAAAACAAAATTTTCTTTAGGCAAACATTTATTCAAAATTTAACTAAAATTACAATTTTTGTCTTTTCTTCTTTTTCTTCCTTTTTTGCTCTACCAACTCAACCACAACTGCAAAAAAACAAAAATCAAAAATACTAAAATCGCAAACGAATTCTGTAAAATGAAAATTGGCGCAATTTCCATACAAAAACATATTTTTCCCCCCAAAAAAATATAAAAATTTTGCTTGCGTGCTCGACACATGCAAATTTCCACAATTTCCTCTCTACTAACAAATCAAAATTGTTTTACATTTTACTACTTTCTGCTGAAATATATTTTTTTTATTTTTTACGTTTCAAACTTCTTTTTGATGATTCGAAAATATAAAAAATTCGCTCGCTCGCACGCGCGTTTCCCACGCTCTAACTATTCTTGTAATATTTTCATTTAATTTTTGTTTCTGTTTTCTTTTTTACTCAAAACATTAAACCATAAAACTCGCTACAAATTCATATCTAATATTCAAATTTTTTAATAATAAAATAAAAATATTTGCTGCGTGAAAATTACGCAAAAATATTTTTCGACATCCTACAAATAAAAACTAAAATAAATTTTAAACCAAATGCTATTTTTTAACTAAATGTTGTAACGTTTTTTTATTACAAATAAATACAAATTTTTAAATATTCAAAATACATATTTAAATGTTGTAATGTTTTGTACTTTGGCGCTCGTTTCAATGTGCATTCGTTAATTTCGTTATATCGTTGCATACGTTACCATTTTATATACATAAATATAATTTTGTCTTTAACATACTTGGCTACTGCTAAATGGGAAATCTTCTTTATTAATCATAAAAAAATAATTTGAATAATAAATCTACCCCATCATCCCCTATTTTGGCATATACTCCCATTGGTTACCTTTTTCTGTGTGTGTTTTTGGTTTTTATTTCATTTTCCTTTTCTCCATTTTCTCGTGTGATGCGCGGGCTGAATTTTGTATTTGCTACTATTTTTGTGATACGTGTTCGTACTAATACTATGCTATCTATAATCTTTATTTAATTCCACTAAATTATCCTTAAATAAAATTCTCCCCTCTTCTTAATACCTAAATTTATTTATTCCGACTTATTTTGCTTATATTAAATATGTATTTAAATCCCTTTATACTCATAATTTGTATTTCTTCCTTTTTTCTTTTATTTTTCTATGCTCCCCGCACCCGATTCCACATCAAATTGAAATAATCTACAAACCGCTTCCCCTTCAAACTAATAATCCCTAACATGCTTTCCCTTCGTATATTTGTGCCTTTTTTGTATGGACTGCTACTTACCTGCGATTGGCCGGCTATCGTTAATATATTTAGAGCATTTAGATCGCAAACTATTCGTTGGTATGCTAAGCAAACAACAAACCGAAGAGGATGTTAGACAAATATTCAGCCCTTTTGGCAGCATAGAAGAGTGCACCATACTGCGCGGTCCAGAAGGCGCCAGCAAAGGTGAGTACGAAAAAAAATCTCTGTTTGTGTTTATTTAAAACTTATATTCTGTATGTATGTTTAAATTATATTAGTGACTAAAATAGTGACTAAAAAGTCAGGGCACATAATAAGGTATAAAAATGCGTTTCTATTACCAAATACTTTTTTAAAGTGAAATTTACAACTATATACCATACTCGGAAATATATAAAGAGCACGAAAATATATACCACACTATGTAATGATTTACTGAATATGTGGCGGACTAGTCAGCGACCTCTTGTAAAACTAAGTGGTAAATATCACCCATATTCTTTTGGAAATCCGGCAAGACCAACATTTAAATGTCAAATTGACGAACCTGCCACCTGTCAAGGAACCGTCTTTCATACTTTACTTTTTCTCTTCCTTCTCTGAAGACCAGACTTAAATACTTGAACAAAGAGTTTAAAAAGATAAAATAGATCAACGAAAATCTAGGCAATCCGAGAAAATATAACAAAAGGAGCTAAAATGCAAATAAGATCGCTCCAGCGACATTCGTCTCTATGTAACTAGAATTACCCAGATTCGTATCTGACTAAGGACTATCAATGCAGCATCATTCCCTTAAAATACTTCTCAGAGATCTACAGTTTATTGTGACCCCCAGTGACTGATAGTTAGTTTCTCAAGTGGTTGTTCAATGACACAATATTCAAAAGAACGATCTAGATTTTTTTATCTAAGTACTTTCCAGGGACTTTACATAATGACAAAATATGATGAAATTTCTAGTAGATATGACTGGCAGTCCTGTAATTATGTGCCCGTTTATGCCATGCCCTCCTACATAAATCATCGTATGGGGTACGCGAAACCTAAGGGTTGCTGCTTCAGCAGAAGTTTAGTGATCTTTGGCAGTCCGCTACGGTTCTTCAATTGCCTGGGAACGAGTCGAGCATTTTTACTGATGAAATTAATATCTGCATTGTGGCATATGACGTCTGCTGAACAAAACTGTTCAACCGCCCCCTGAGTAACAGCAAATTCAGCTTGAAAGACGCTTCAGTGGTCGGGTAGGCGAACTAACTTTTCCAGCCTAAACTAGGCCGAGAAAACCCTACCTTCTACTCTGTTCTTGTTGTCTCTTCCAGTTTCCATTTCATTCCATCACATTGAGGAGTGTATCTCAAAAGTAGTAAGAACCTCTGTCCCAGTTTCTTACTCTGACATCACTTAAATATTGTGGCCATTATCACAAAAGGCAAGTTACCTAAAACTACCTATTAAGGTTCAAATAACAGCGTTTCAATGCATTGTTCAGCAAAAACAAAATCGACTTTAATTCCCGTATAAAAAATTATGATTATCGTTAATTTCTTCATGATCCAATAATCTTATCTAAACCAAATTAATATAGGCCACTTTTGAGGTACCATCTTTCTTTTAAAACAAGTAAGAAAGTCTAAGTTCGGGCGGAGCCGAACATTAAATACCCGGCGCAGGTACTAAGTATATGATTTTCACCTTTGCGAAAGCTACCGCTACATGGTAAGCCGGTGTGTATAAATTGAGTAATTTAGCGTTCTTAAATTTCGAAATATTGAAGTTTCAAGCATTTCTGAAATTTGCCGTTATATGCAAAGTGGTCGTAATTTGAATCTGATTCCAATAATTTTCAACGTCTTGCTTCTATGTGGCAAGCACAATAATCATACCGAGTTTGGTACAAATTGGTAGAACGGTTACCGAGATACATATATGTGATCATAAGTGGGCGGTGCCACGCCCATTTTCCAAAATTTTATCGTAAACGTATTTCTTGGTAAAGAATTGTTGCAAGCACAAATTTTGAGTAAATTAGCTTTAATATTTATTGATTTTTCGAAGATTTCGTAGTTCTCCAAATTACCGTTATATGGGAGGTAGGCGTGGTTATTGTACGATTTTAAGAAATTTCGGCCATTTGGTATGCTGTAGCAAGACTAACAACTGTGCCAAGTTTGGAAGAAATCGGTGCAGCGGTTACCAAGATATACACATGTATCCATAAGTGGGCGTGGCTACGCCCATTTTCCAAAAATGTACAATATTCTTATTTTTCGTCTAAAAATTATTGTAAAAATCAATTTTGAGTAGTTACTAAAATATCGCAGTTTTCGTACTTCTTAAAATTACCGTTATATGGGAGGTAGGCGTGGTTATTGTCCGATTTTGCCCTTTTTCAATACCGTCCGTCCTACGCCCGAAAGAAGTGCACATACCAAGTTTCGTTAAGATAACTCAATTTTTACTCCAGTTATCGTGTGCACAGACGGACGGACAGACAGTCACCGCTTAATCGATTTCTCTTTTCATTCTGACCATTTATGTATACATTTGTCTATATCTATCTCGATTCGTTTTGCCTGTTACAAACAACCGTTATGTGAACAAAGTTATAATACCCTTGTGCACAAGTGCGCTCGGGTATAAAAAGACATAAAGAAATTGGTTAACGTGTTCCAAAGTTATGCATATATACATAAAAAAAGTATTCCGACGGATTGATAGCCTCCTCCGTTTTTTAGGAGTCGGTTAAAAATAGGTTTAGCTATGAAGTTTTAAAGAATAAGGGCTGGAATAATTATGCATCCGAGTTCCGGACCACTGCTGCGTTTAGCAGTCAGAAGTTTGAGCTATAAAGAAGGTAGCTGTGTCTCCTTAGTACACATGCCGTAACAAAGTCTCTGAAGAGAGGATATTTCGATGGTAAAGGCTTGTGTAACCGGTCATTGACTATTTGGTAGGCATTCTTCGAGATTAGGAATATTCTCCCATGAACATTGCAGAAGTTGCACAGGTGAGGAAGGGGAGGAAATATTCGAGCACTTCTTCTATAGTTTCCCAGCATTGGCCAAGAGCAGAGCAGGTTTTTTAGGTATAAACTTATTTAGCTCTCGTATGGAATTACCCATTGTAGGACCAAAATCGTATAAACTTCCACATGGTTTTATGGAAACTACTGACTGAGGTTCCCGTGTTTTGCAGTGGTATCCCAATGGCCCTGAAAGGTCTTAGTGAGTTGGTTGTTTGAACTAACTGCCACATCAACTTGCCCTAACCTAGTCTCTGCGAGCATACCAAGCCCTTTGTATCTCGATATCGCAACTTTAATTTACCCACTTTCGGGCCAAATAAAACCACGGTTATAATTTAACACTAAACTAATTCAAAATTCAAAATGGCGGTTAAGAGTTTCAAACAAATGCAATCAGTTTTCTTTTAAGTTGGTCGCCATTTTGGATCCACCATTTTGAATTTTGAAAATCTGGCATAAGATTCATAACCAGCAAGCTCAGAAACCCACTAGAAAGGAGTTACAATGCTTAAAGCGTGCAGTATCAACGTTTTAATTTTAGTATTTTTTTTTTATTCTATAGCAATATTGGCTCCAGCATTTTGAATTAAAAAAAAAATTGAATTCGGGTTCGTAATAGGCGACCCCAAAGACTCTCGAGTGCCGGGTTTCGAACAAATCCAAACATTAAAAAAAAAATGGGTCTCCATTTTCGATCCGCCATTTCGAAATTTAAAAACTGACTTTAGATTCCTAATTAGCAAACCCAGAAACCCCCTGGTAACAAATTCCAAGCCACGACAACGCGTAAGTCGTTCACTGTCAACGTTTTAATTTTACTAGTCTCTTTACGAGAGAATATTTTCGGGCACTAGGCCCATTCTAACTACCTAAGTCAGGTATGTAATTAAGGGAATGTTCCCCAATAATACCAGAGTAATTGTATGTAAAAACCACATTTTTAGCTGCATTTTAACATGTCACCAAAATAAAAAAAAATTGTAAACGGCAGAGCTTTTATAAAAAAAAACCAGCGCGACCTCAAAAAAACTTTTTTTTTTTTCAAAATAAAAAAACACGTGTCTCTTTTATCACAAATAACAATATTGTGATGTAGTTTGTATGAATTTCCAAACAGAGCGTTTTTATGAACTACTCCAATATAATCTATATATTCACTACCACATCCGCTAACTTCGTTAGTTAAGGAAAAGATTAAATAAAAGTACTTTTTATATACCTATTTTTTTGAACTGAATTTTTTGTTGCACAAGGACGAATAGGTATTAAAAATATCCCTTTAGAACTTTGTCCTTGAATATCCTTTAATAAATAAATTACATTTTGTATTCCTATTTTTGAAAATTGACTTTTTGGTGCACCAGGACGAATAGGTATTGCAAATATCATTTTGAAACTTTATTTTTCAATATCATGGAAAATTACAATTTTTTCAAGAAGTGCACTTTATGATACGAAGTTTTTAGGTCTTTGAAATTCGCCCGTGTAAGCTGCTTGGCCTTATCAAAATAATCATCCTACTTCATTCATTTGTCATTAAAGCAAAGTTGGAGCTATCTACGTAAATTTAATGATTTAAATTTTTCACATTTAACCTTATTCACAAGCAATAAAAAGAAATTCGTGCATTAAACAAGCAAAAGTTGCAAAAAAAATCGCTTTCAACACTCATTGTTGGCATCATTGGCGACATGGCATAGTTAATGTTTACGATGCTACGGTTGTTGCCACACATACACACACCAACACTGCTACATAGCCATAATCACCAATAGTTATGGTAATTGTTGTTTGTAGTTTTTGGTATCAATGCTAGCAATATGACTCCCACCGCTAGCCAAGCGATTGATAATGATGTTGCCATTGATATGCAATACTGAGCGCACCAGTAAGTTGCGACAGCAGCAAACAACTCAACGCAAAGGGCAGCTGGTGCATTGAACCAAATAATAATCACAAACATAACAATAACAATAATGAAAGCACACATACATGCATGCAAATATATGTAGACGCACTTAAATGGACACACAAATACATGCATTATGCTGTGATCAATGCACACACGAACAAGCAACATTACATGTGCTTACACACACACACAGAAATACTTTTTTCATTTATAAAAATCACAAGTAAACAGTTCAAAGTGTTGCTGGCATTCACGAAACCGTCACGACTATTAAATGCAACACTGACTGTTAGTTGAGCGGCGGTGACGGCAACAGCGGCGGCATGGTTCATTGGTCGAAGAGTCGAAGGGCTGAAACGCTGAATGGCTGAATCATTGAATTCGTTGACTCGGTGAATGTTTGACTGCGCTGACTGTGCATCGCTGACTTTTTGGTAAAACTGTTTGCATTGTGGCATCGATAAGCGTACACACACACGCAAAGCAAAGTGTAATACACACAAACTAATAAACCAGCATAAAATTATATTTAATGTTATGCTGAAGTTTAAATATTTAACTGTGCTGATGTGTGTGTTTGCCATTTGTATTAGTGTGTGTGTGTGTGCTATTTCAAAATGCGTGGAGTCGGTCTACTTTGGGGAGCAACAGCAAATGTGCATGCAAAGCAATAACATTTTATTTTATTATGTCAAAGTTTTAAAATTATTCCATTTTATTCATTTTGTTTTCTTCTGTTTTTTAGTATTATTTTGCTTTCGCTCTTTCTCTTAACATTTTTATTGTTTATTCTGCGTTTGCATTTCTTTTGTTATACGCTATGCGCTATGATTATTTGAAGTTGTATTCCAACTTTGGTAATTTCTGTGTTTTATAATCCCAATATTCTGCACAAACATTATTTTTATACCCGAGCGCACTTGTGCACAAGGGTATTATAACTTTGTTCACATAACGGTTGTTTGTAACAGGCAAAACGAATCGAGATAGATATAGACAAATGTATACATAAATGATCAGAATGAAAAGAGAAATCGATTAAGCGGTGACTGTCTGTCCGTCCGTCCGTCCGTCCGTCCGTCCGTCCGTCTGTGCACACGATAACTCGAGTAAAAATTGAGATATCTTAACGAAACTTGGTACGTGAACTTCTTTTGGGCGTGGGACGGATGGTATTGAAAATGGGCGAAATCGGATAATAACCACGCCTACCTCCCATATAACGGTAATTTTCAGAAAAACGAAAACTGCGATATTTTAGTAACTACTGAAGATAATTCACTCAAAATTTATATTTGCAATGAGTTTTAGACGAAAAATAAGAATATTACAAAATTTTGGCAAATGGGCGACTTATGGTTACATGTGTATATCTTGGTAACCGCTACACCAATTTCTTCCAAACTTGGCACAGTTGTTGGTCCTGCTACAGCATACCAACTGGCCGAAAATTTCTAAAATCGGACAATAACCACGCCCACATCCCATATAACGGTAATTTCGAGAAATACAAAATCTTCGATAAATCAGTAAATATTGAAGCTAATTTATTCAAAATTGATGATTGCAACAATTCTTTACCAAGAAATACGTTTATGACAAAATTTTGGAAAATGGGCGTAGCACCGCCCACTTGTGATCACATATATGTATCTCGCTAACCGTTCTAGCAATTTGTACCAAGCTCGGTATGGTTATTGTGCTTGCCACATAAAAGCAAACCGTTGAAAATTGTTGAAATCGGAACAAAATTGAGGCCGCTTTTCATATAACGGTAAATTTCAGATATGCTTGAAACTGCAATATTTCGAAATTTAAGGACGCTAATTTACTTAAAATGTATACACGCCGGCTTATCATGTAGCGGTAGCTTTCAGAAAGGTGGAAAACATATATTTAATACTTGCGCCGGGTATTTAATGTTAGGCTCCGCCCGAACTTAGACTTTCTTACTTGTTTGTTTAGCTTTTCACTTTTATAATTTTCAGTTCACTGCTTAATATTCTTTGTTTATGTATTATCATTACTTGGATTTATTTTCTTTCTTTTTGTGTTTTATATTTGTGTCGCTTAACTTTGCATATAATAATAGCCATTGTATTTCCCACTTGACTTTTCGTTACTCTATTTTCTTTTTTAACTTTTGCTGTTACAGTTGCTTTGTTTTGATTGCTTTGTCTTTATCTCATTTGTATTCATTTTCATGTATGTATATAAATGTTTACTTTGAGCTCGTCTTTTCGTTTTGAAGCAAAAACAAATGGCTTAAATAAAAAGTGGCGTACTTAACTGTTAGTACAAGCATGACACGTATGAAGTTTGTTTAGATGTATTTTCTGTATAACAATTCATATTAGCACTTATACCAGAATTTTTTAATAGCCAGCTGTACATCACCCTTATCACCTAAAACTTTAGAATTTGCATTTTCGAGAAAATTTTTTTCCTCAAATCCGGTCCAAATTAAAAAAAAAAAAAATCAGGGCGTGTAGAGGAGCTTTTTCCGATTCTAAAAGTGGTAACTTTAAAGCGCGAAGGCTTCTATTTAAAAAGTTATTCACTTTTAAAGTTGCACAATTCACCATACAAATTTCATTGATTACATTGAATGGAAGTGTTGAAAATGAACACAGATGTTGGTGCTGCCAGATGATGTGACTAGTAAAAAAAAAAAGTCGTGGTTTTTTTAATTGAAAATTTTCACTATATATTGAAATACGCTGGCGAAAATTTTTAATAGGAGATTTTAATTATTTATCAAAGTATTGATTTTTTCAAAAAAGTGTCGCATAATTTATCGAAGTATTGTGTTTTTTTTTAACCGCGATAGGCGACAGTTTTTAATAAAAATCGCACGATTGTTTATTAAAAATTTTCATTATTTATCTAAGTATCGATTTTTATGAAAAAAGCGGTGCAGGCGAAATTTTCAGTAAACAAATCCCGCGACAGCTGTAAATAGCGGTAGCTGTAAATACATATTTCTCCATTTCTTGTACGGTCGCTGCTTTTTTTACCCATCGTTTGGCTTTCCACATCACTACTAAAACTGAATTTGCTCCAAAGCCGTTGGTGCTTTCCTCAAAGCATTGCCAAATATCCTGGTGAGCTCGCTTTTCTATAGAGTTTTCACTACAGTTCGGCCTTTTTTCATATAATTCAACTGGTTTCTCCATGCTAACTGATTTGTGTGTCAAATTAGTTCAGCATCAACCCAGTTTTTAGCATGATTGATGTCAGAAAAGAACGGGTTTTAAAACGTTGGCCACAAAATTTGCAACAATGAAGCATTAGGGGATGATACAAGTAGCGGGACTATATGTAAGCATGGCTAATAGTTCGATGTTGATCACAGTTTTCAATAAAAATGCATCAATCACGGGTTCTTGCTTAGCGGCGTTCATTGTTTTTTATCTTTTGTCTTTGACGTTTCTCCTCTAGTTACCAAAAATAATCGATAAATCAGAGTTATCTTCTTAATACAGGATTATTTTATAACTTGGATTTCAGAGGAGAAATTTTGTTTTCTTATTTACGGATTGGAGAGTTTAGCTGGAAATGAAATATTAAAAAATTGTGAATTTATCTAAGACAGCAGTTACCGGATATCTGAATCCGACTATTTTTTTTACATGGTATCCGGAATCAAAAGAATTTACATAAAATCTTTCATTTTTTATTTTATATTTTTGATGACCTGATCTAGAAAATCTATATACAGGGCCACAATCTAATAATAATAGATTAGCGCCTACTCATATGTTAGTGTTAGGCCTAGCTTCGAATTTCGGGGGGTTATTACTAGTATGGTCAAATTGCTACAAACATTTCATTCCGTTGCACTCGACTATGGGAATTTTCTTCCGTTTTGTTTCGTTAAATTTCATTATATTTCGTTGCAGCTCACTTCACTTCACTCCATTTCATTCTTTGCATTTCGTATACATTTTATCTACCGACAAATATTGTTTAGCGCTTCGAATCCCTCATAAAACGCCATTTTAATATACCCCTATTACTTGCTGACAAAACGACTGCGAACCACATGTGTTTTGTAGTATTCAAACAGCATAAAAGGACGAAGGCGTCTTTATGGTCGCGTTGCCTATTCGCGCAATGAGTGCAGACAGTTCGTCATTTAAGCGCCTCACGCGGACATGCAGTCATCCACTTGTTCATTCAGCTACTCAATCAAACAAAAGCACACACACGCACGCACATATACGCGTACACCTCATAACACTGTCTGTCATTCTACACATCGTTCATTCATAGAAATCAAATTTGCATAATTTAACATGTTGGCTGGTTGGGTGGTGGTTGGTTGACTGCTTGGTGTAACTTTGCTTTCGATTGCTTGCATTGCGGTTTTGCGACTGACTTTATCAATTCAAATGGCAATGACGATGAGGGTAGCAGCAACGATGGTAGTAAGCGCAAAAGCGGCACATTAACTTCAGTGC
>NW_023458559.1:27622374-27652600 GCF_013731165.1 Rhagoletis pomonella
GCATAACCTGTCGCTAGCGAATTGCCTAACAATCGGTGATGCATGGAATCACCAGCACCAGTCAACAGCAAAACTCCAACAGAACTACAGAATTTTGCCACAAAATCTCCAAATATGTATGTGTATGTTTGTAGAAAATGTCTTCCATTCGCTTAAAATGCATTCTCTTCAACTTTTACTTCGTTCTTCTTCTGATGCTTTGCTTTTCAATCACTTTTGTGGTTAAATTTTGGCCTTGCTGTTGACAGGCATTAAATCGTAATGGAAGTATGCTTGAGGTGTATGACACCGGCATTTAGTATTGGTTGAAAAGTGAGTATTTTGTATTTGAAAGCAAAGCAGGTATGTGTATAATTCTCCGAGACCTCATACTATAAAAAAAAGTGTATCTTCATTCACTAGTTACATGGTAAGCGGTTTATAAGTAAACCCAGGTAAGAACTTTGTTAGTTCTCTATACTATTTAGGTAGTCCAATTGTTCGAAAGGTGGTCGTTAATGCAGTAGTGTAAGACTTAAAGAAGCCGGTTCGTGGATTTTCCAGATCGGTTTGTTCTTTAATCGCTGTCGTCAGTCCGTCTGGCTCCGATCAGAGGAAGAGAGGTGTTAATTAAGCTGGGTTGTGCGGGGTTAAGCATAGGTGTTTTATGTACATTAATTACGTCAGGGTCCAGGCCGCTCAGATACGAATTTAGTCCGCTGCAGTAGCGAGAGCGAAGTTGTGCCAGTTTTGTGTGTGGCAGTTGAAGTTCTGTCACGCCAACGGTCAGTGTTTGTACTCGCAAAACGCCATTCACAGGTCAAGAGTTGGTGTAAGTTCAACAGGCTCCCTTTGAGTGCCGTTTCTGGCCTTTCTGTACATAGACGTGTCCAGCGGTTGCATCATATATTGCTGAACTCTGTCATGAAGTTCATATAGATGCCTTCTAACGCGCCTTGGCGGAAGCTCCGCCTCAAACAGGTGTCTGTTTGGTTGCTCACGCCTGTAGCACCCCACTAGGAATTACTTGCATAGCTTAATGTAGCGGGACCCTTTTGTCCAGATGGTGAAAAATGTTGCTGAAGATTTCGTAGGGCAGAGAGTTAGGCTTTTTGCAGTGAAGAAGATGGAAATTTCGGAGAGGTAACCATTTTCCTTTCAACTAGTCACTTAATGTGGCCAGCTTTATTACAGGCATTGGGCTGTCGGCTAACCCAACTCGAGCTATAATTCTGTGCTTTACTAAAAGGAGCAGATTGGCCGGTCTCGTTCCCGCTGCTCTTCAGTTGTAAAATTTCCATCCGAGATAGTAAAATTGTATGAAAGGTCTTTGGTAAAATGTAGGATCTCTCATCTTGAGGAATCCCATGAGTTTTATTTTGCCTAATACTTACCAGATACTTTTATGCAGATGGCTCTATACTTCAAGATGAAATCGAAGGAGTAGTTCCTCACCTAAACTCGTGCTAAGAAACATATTTTTGACTCCACGACCACTGTAGAGCAGTGCCACGCAGCTAATAGCCTCGTAAGGCTATGTGCGCGACTATGCTAGTTATTTATGCGTGTGTATTTTGCCTAGCACTTCTGTAGAGTATTGCTTTTAGCAAGTGGAAGTCGAGTGAGATTATTTTGTAACTGATAGAGTTTATTGTCAGGGTTGAGTAAACTCCTAAATATAATCACAACGCACGGCAGTGCGCGCGAGTGACGAAAGCAGTCACAGTAGCATGCTGAAACGACTCGCTTATATATACACGAGATTTGGAAGTTTTTATCCAGACGTCCAATCGTTTGAAAGGTCTTGTTGTGTGTCCAGAAAATGTATCCAAGTTTCATAAAGGATTATCCGAATTCTTAAAATTTAGGCTAAAGTGTAGCGAATCAAAAAACGTTTTTTTGCTTTTGCCGGTTTAAGGGGCTATAAGGGTACACCCAACATATTTAGTGTTTTTCCATAGGTCAATACCTTTCCAACGACACCTTATATAATGAGTTCCGGCTACTAGTTGGAAAGATATGGAGCTAAATTTGTTTTGGTTCGTGTCTCCACTACGAGATGATTTGCGATGTGTGTAGCGTCTGTACGTACCTTCATTTAATTTTTTTCAAGCTTTCTGGAATCAAAGTACCAAAAAAACTAGGAAGGTTTTGTTCCAGGATGTTTCGATTCGTATGCCTTTGCGGGCATGGCTGATGCCAGAAATTCAAAAAAAAAAGGGATTTTTTTTAACTACCACTGAGGCCGCACTACTCATTCCATACCATCCACGTGAACATCAGTAGAAGGGCCTCAAAACAAGCTATTTAAGGCTGTCTTTTGCGTTAATGAAGTATAAATATGTCATAACGTTATCGCCAAACAACTAAAAATCGGGTTGGTGAAAATATAGATTTCGAAATTTTTCTCCAAAACTGGTCAGTCGATTTTATTCTCAGTTTCCTCAAGTCTAGCCCAAAACCTTAGCTTTCATTTGGTATATAGCTTATATCTGGGAAAACTCTTATTGTGGAGATATTACGGTTAAAATTGAAAAAATGTCGCTCCAAATAGCGAAAAATGGTTCGTCTAATTTGGTTACTTTAAGTTATAAAGGTAACATATCCAATTTCCCGCAAAAAACTGGCCATTCGCCGATACCACCTAAACTGAAGTTCTCTGCAAATCGGGGGAATTTCCCGCGAGTTGAGTTCCCTGTACGCGATATATAATACTGTACATACAGCACTCGGCCTGGTATTGGACCAAACCAACTTTTTTTAAGAGATTGAGTCATAAGTAAAACAAGTAAGAAAGTCTAAGTTCGGGCGGAGCCGAACATTAAATACCCGGCGCAAGTATTTTCACCTTTCCGAAAGCTACCGCTACATGGTAAGCCGGGGCGTATCAATTTTGAGTAAATTAGAGTCCTTAGACTTCGAAATTTTGAAGTTTCAAGCAGTTCTGAAATTTACCGTTATATGAAAAGCGGCCTCAATTTTAGTCCGCTTTCAACAATTTTCAACGCTTTGCTTCTATGTTGCAAGCACAATAACCATACCGAGTTTGGTACAAATTGGTAGAACGGTTACCGAGATACATATATGTGATCATAAGTGGGCGGTGCCACGCCCATTTTCCAAAATTTTGTCACAAACATATTTCTTGGTTAAGAATTGTTGCAAGCATCAATTTTGAATAAATTATCTCTAATATTTACTGATTTATTGAAGATTTTGTATTTCTCTAAATTACCGTTATAAGGGATGTGGGCGTGGTTATTGTCCGATTTTAAAAATTTTCGGCCGTTTGGTATGTGGCGTGAAGGCCAACAACTGTGCCAAGTTTGGAAGAAATTGGTGCAGCGGTTACCAAGATATACACATGTAACCATATGTGGGCGTGGCTACGCCCATTTTCCGAAAATTTATAATATTCTTATTTTTCGTCTAAAACTTATTGCAAATATCAATTTTGAGTGAATAATCTCCAGTATTTACTAAAATATCGCAGTTTCC
The DNA here is from genome assembly GCF_013731165.1 of Rhagoletis pomonella. Lineage (NCBI taxonomy): Eukaryota > Metazoa > Arthropoda > Insecta > Diptera > Tephritidae > Rhagoletis > Rhagoletis pomonella. The sequence goes on from NW_023458559.1 coordinate 27,625,852, forward strand.
GTATTTCTGAAAATTACCGTTATATGGGAAGTGGGCGTGGTTACAGTCCGATTTCGCCCATTTTCAATACCAACCTACCCTGGCTAAATGGAAACGTACATAAAAAATTTCGTTGAGATATCTCAAATTGTGCTCGAGTTATCGTGTACACGGACGGACGGACGGACAGACGGACGGACAGACAGACATGGCTTAATCGATTTCTCTTTTCATTCTGATCATTTATGTATACATTTGTCTATATCTATCTCGATTCCTTTTGGATGTTACAAACAACCGTTATGTGAACAAAATTAATATACCCTTGTGCACAAGTGCGCTCGGGTATAAAAAGTAATTTCTCCGTTTTTCGAAGTTAGCCTCCAAAATCGAGTAAAAATGCAGACGTGGTCCGCCTTTTGCTCTTATTTATACGGTATATAAATTTTTTTGTGAAAACTTATACTACAGGTGCTATAACGGGTCAAAGGTCGGATCTTCGAAAAGTTAAAAACTTAATATTTCAGAAAATTTTTAACTGATTTTTAAAAAATTAGTATCGTTGTAAAGGCGATTTAACCCCCTTTCTTGTGATATGCATGTATACTTCATATACAAAAATTTGAGAAAAAACACATTTAAATGAAAAGATAACTTTTTTTATGTACAAAAAAATATTTGAAACAAAAAACTTACTAACCAATTTTTAAAAAATTGGTATCGTTGTAAAGGCGATTAAACCCCCTTTCTTCTTATATGCATATTTGTATACTTCGTTAACAAAAATTTGAGAAAAAAACATTTAAATAAGAGGAAAAAATAACTTTTTTAATAAAAAAAAATGTTTCACAAAAAAATTGCCAATTTACGTATCGTTTTAAATGCATGCGCAAGGTATCGAAGATGAAAAAAAGCATTTTTGCACATTCGATAGTTTGACATGGTAGCTACGATATTTAGATCGATGAATTTGGATATGCACTTCGTTCTATCAGGCTGGCTCTTGATTGAGAATAACTGCGAATTCTGAAAAAATTTTCGTTGCTAAATAAAGTTGTGATGCTTTTTCAATTTGAATTAAATAAATAACTTAAAAATAATATAAAAAAGAATGCGGTAAAATGTTCTGATAAAGAAAAAAGTAGGACTAGCGATGGATCGAGTTTTTTCAATAGATCTTTGAAAAATTGTATTCGATCGTTAGGTAATTTGTACGAAATTAAAAGTCGGACTTATAGCTTTTTAACAATGCAACAATCGACTCTCCTTATAACTAGACATTGAACATTTCTGCAAATAAAAACCAAAATTATAATTTTACGACTCGTCCTTCGAAAATCAAAATGGAGCACATGTGGGCAAATAATTTTTACTTTAATTGCTCGACGATGACTGTATTCACATATAAGTATTTCAAGGAACCAAATTTTGACAAACGTTGACAAGTAAACAAATATACCTATGTTCAAAAATTGTATTAATAAAAAAATATCAAAAGGGACTGATTTTAAATTTTCCCAAAGATGGCCATATTAAAAGCAGTTCACTTAAATTTAGTTTCAAATTATAGAAATTACATTCTTCGTTCATGTTCAAATGGTATTTTGTTGAAATAGTCTTCACTAAAACACAATTAGCAAAGAAACAAGCAGAACGACTGAAATCATTTAAAACAAAAAAAAAACAATTACAACATTAATTGTTTCCATCTTTTTAGTTGTAATTATCATTAGTAAAATATCGGAAACCAGTACTCCTTTGGTATGGAACAAGCATACAACTAATAATATATTTTTGGTCACTTCTTATATAAGTCGTACCTCTCTAGTTTTTGGTGGCAATCGTGAAATCGCACGAAAAAATTTCTAGACGTTTGAGGCATTTAATTGGTCTTCTTGTGCATAGAGCCTTAGTAGGTTTTCTCGCCTTTAAGCAAATGAGAAGTATTTGACGGATAGAGTCCCATACTAATTTCATTTCGATCCGATCACTGGGTCATGAAGAAATCAACGATACTCCAAAACTTTTATATGAGAATTGAAATCGGTTGTTTTTTTGCTTAAAAATTACTTCAATTAATATTATCTTCTACTTCTGGATGTAAAATGTTAGAAAATCGTGGTATTCAACACTGATGAAACTCCAAACCGAACTAAATCACCACCATGGCAGTACTTTGATTTTCATTGTTCCATGTTATATACTTTTTATTATTATTATTATTAGTTAGTTTTCCCATTAAAAATATGAAATTTATAATGAATGAGCTCATTTTCCAAACTGCAAAAATTATTCATGCTTTTTATAACACCCGTAATTAGGACTAAAGTCCATTTCTCCTTCCACTTGAGTATATCTGAAGCATATTTCACATTCTTAAGCTAGACGTTTACCATCTTCTTAATTAAAACACTCATAACTTCTAAATGTCAATGGCAGCGACAAGGAAACCACAAACAACTAACGGGTAGTTATGTACGCCTAAAAGCCCACCCTAAAAGTTAGTAGACAAGCTAACAACAGCGCTTACGAAGCATATAGACATCGACGACAGTTTGTGAAAATTTATTTGAAAGCGTAAATCACTGCTGCTGAAGACTGGCAAGCAATCAAATTAAATATGCAGCGGAGATGACTGTACACAACAACAATAAAAACAAAATCAACAATAAAAACAAAGCCAACAATAGAAAGTGAAAACAAAACAAATTACCAATAAAAATAACAATAAAAAGCACTAGCAATTAGAAGTAAAAACAAACCATTAGAAATTATGCTTAAATATGTACTCACACCCACATTCACAAACATATTAATAATCGTGGTCATCATGGAACTTTGAAAACTTTACTAAAATGAAATGACATAAATATGTAAAATAATGTGCTGCACTAAAATTTACCACCAAAACTAATCGACCGATCGCTTGTGACATTCATTCGTTTGCATACGTATGCAGAGCACTATTTTATTATAAACACATTTATGTCCTTCGTTGATTGCCATCAATTTTCGATGTGTTGCTCTTACTCTTAACCAGTCGCACATGCATATATACATACATATACAAACATACATACATACATCTGATGCAGTTCTTAATTATCTATTTGTCGGTTTTTCTATGTTTGTGTTTTGGACATTTATTATTTGTTTTCACTGCCGAAATCTGTTTTTCAAATTAGTCGCATGTGCATATACGTATGTGTGTGTATGCCCCATCTGGTTTTTGGCTAAATATGAGCGTGCTCGTGTGTGTGTAAATCAATTAAGCTAATGTCAGTGGTTGTCATTATAATAGTAATAAGTGAAAATATTTCACTTTTTGACCATGCAATTATAAAAGCAAGCGGAAATTAATTGCAGTAAAAGCATAAGCAGGATATTTATTTATGTGCATACAAATGTATGTATGTGTTATAGTTTGAAAATTTTGAAATTTCAAATGTGAAATACAGAAATACATCAGAGTGACATTTATGTAAATTTTAGGCATATATTTATTATAAACAGTTAATTCCACAAAAGATTTGCTTACAAATGACAAAATAGCGAAGAATGTGAAACTTGACTTATTTTTCAAATTAAATTTTATTCAATAAATCTTCGCAAATATGAATATGTATAGGAACGGAAAATAAAATATTTTTAAAATTTCACAAAAGATATATTTTTTTATTTAAAGATTTTTTTGGGAGCGTTGCCATAAATTAGTTTGCAAGCAAAAAGCATTTGAGGGTTCTAAAAATATCGATTATTTGCATAAAACAGCGAAATAATAGAAAATAAAATGGTCAAATATTAAACAAATAATTCAAATACACATTTTTTCAATTAAAATTGAATTAAAATGTGAAATACATTTAAAATTCATTGTAATTTTTCTTCAAACACATTCTTAAAAACAGGTTTTTCCAATCAATATGAATCATTTTAATATAACATTTAAAAATGAAAAACAGCGTTAAACATTTAAAGCATTAAATTGAAAAAAATCAGGAATGAAAAACAATATTTATTGAAAAAAAAAATTTTTAAACACAGGAAAACTTTTTTCAAAACAAGGAAAACTAAAATTGTTCAAAGGAATATAAATAACTTAGAAATTATTTTTGTTTTTTTTTCAAAAACATATTTTATACACAATTCTTTGAATAAATTTGGAACTTTTGAATATAGCAACTAAAAATTAAAAACAGAGTTGCACGTTTAAAACATTGAATTGAAAAAATCGAGAATGAAATTAAATTCTCCATAGAAAAATATTATTTTGGGAACTGAATGGAAAACTTTTCCAAACAAAAAATAAACAATAAACAAAACACAGAAACTAAAAATTAAAACAACGGTATAAGTTTAAAACATTGAATTAAAAAATCCGGACTGAAATTAAATTTTTCACTGAAATATATTTTTGTGGGAACTGAATCGAAAATTCCAAAAAAAATCTAAATACAAAAATACTAATATTTGCACAAAACAAGAAAAATAAAATGTTCTAATTTTAAAAGTTAAAAACTTAATTGTAAAATATTTTTTCAAATGAAATTGAATTTAAATTTTAGTTTTGATAAAAAATTATGAAATGCATTTGAAATTTCAATCAACTTCTTCCAAATCATTTTTTTTTTACTTACATCCAAAAAATTAGGAAAACAATATAAATGCAAAATATTGAATAAAAAAATAAGAAATAAAATTTCTTAAACTATTAATTCAAAAATATTTTTTTATTAAAATCGGGGGTTCAAATATACAATTGCAAAAATAAGAAACGCACGCAAAATAGGAACAAATAAAAATTCTTTAAAATTTGAGAAATCAAGTCATTTAATTTTAAAATACAACTTAAACTTCAAAATTTTTCCAGTATCTTAATTTTCGAAAAGAAATTTTCAGTAGACAGAAAAATTTATTATCGTATGTCTGACTCAAAAAAGGGAAGGAAACCGGATATTCAGCAAAGCATTGTATTATACAAAGTTGTGTTCAAAATCCCACATTTTTCGTTTTAAGAAATCAATAAAGGAAATAATGGAGAGATGGGATAGATATGGTATATACCGTGAGACCATACAATTTTTGTTCGAGTTAGTACACTCACCTCATCTCATTTGTTACACATTTTAAACTTTTTTTTTGTCTACCTTTAAACTCTCTTTTACCGGTTTTAAATGTCAATTAACATGCCAATGGTACAGACAAATTTTCAATGTGCAAAGAAAAATCGTGGTCGCTTAACTGAGAGCTATGTACATATCCACTGCTTCTTATAAAAACATAGCATCCATACCTAGGCAAATCGGAACTAAAACAGAAATAACATCAGCATTTAAGTCCATAGCCAACCATTAACAACGAGGATGAGTACCAGCATTTAAAATACAATTACACAACTGACATGCTAGTGATGTTGCCCAGAGTATTCTTTTTTTAGCTTATTCGACTTTTTCCATTTTTGTTTTTATTTTGCCAAATAAAAGAAATGAAATGTTGAAAAATGCAACAAAAAGAAAGACAGAAATTACGCCAGACAATTAGCAACTGTCTGCTGTTAACTCATTTTTCCATAAAAAACAAAAAATGCTTTCAGGCGCTTTGCTGTTGGTGTTGGAAAAAATGCTGGCGTTGCAAGTGACTTGAATGAGCAAAGTCATAAGCAAAGCGAAAATTGCTGCCACAAAAAGCGGCATAGACATAAATGGTAAAGCCAGCAAATAGCAAATGAGTTGGGTAGTGAATGGGTGAGCATTTGTAGCATACTACTAGGCGCTTCAGCGCACCTGGGCGAAAAGGCATGTGGTTAACAATTTTTAAATGCTTTAATGCTTTTTTTAACCTATTTTTTGTCGTGCTTTGCTGTGCATCAAAGCCGAAAGTGCAAAAATTGCCTTTTGAGGCGACACAGGCACAGACTTACTGGAAAGTAGCCTGTCAATATAGTTATTCCAGAAAAAGCGGCTAATGACTGCCTTCTCTGCACTGATCTTGCAACTGGATGTGAGCAAGCAATTGCAATAGAAAGTAAAAGAAATAGAAAGCAGGCAATAGGCACCGCTAAGCATGCCAACATTCGCAAATATATACATTGCCACCATGACGTGTCATAAGCATCTAAGCAGCATTCAGCCGACAGCCATCGGCTAGCTGCAGCCATTAAAATAACCCAAGTCACTTGCAAGTCAACTAGCAGCAAAACGATTTTCAACTTTCTCCAGCCTTCGCTATTTCATCATTACTTGAGCCTTGCATGTACATATGTGTGTGTGTTAGAATGCTATCAGGCAGGTCAACATTGAGCAATCAGACCATGTCCGCTGCACATTTTGCGCTGCAGCTTCACCGTCGGCTACTATTTGCCAGCTGGTGCACCTCATGTGGCACTAGGAATGTTAATCCCGTGATCCCGGATTATTTGCTTAGAATCCCATGATTTTCGGGATTTGTAACTTACACTGGGGGCAATAATAGAAACGCTTTATGTTGAACAGTGTTGGCTATATTTCTTTTGTTTATTTAATATTTAAATTTTTTTTTATAAATGTGTAGCTCAATATACATATAACACCTTGCGGCAGGCAATTTTGCACAAAAAAAAATCAATATATTCGCCAAACCAAGGGCCAAATATAATAAAATTGCGTTCTCAATTTTTCTCTCTGACGTCAGGATTTTTTAAAAGAACTTTGAAATTTGAAAGATATGAGTAATTCAAAAAATTATTTAAAAACTTCAGTGCAATATAGTTAAAAAACCAGTACGGGTATCAAATGGAGGAGAAGATTCTGTAGAGTTAAAACACATTACATTTTTTGGTGCGTAAAGGACGGGTAGGTATTGAAAATACCCTTTTATAATTTTATCCTCGAATATCTTTGAAATTTTTCAGTTCTTATTTTTGAAAAAATTATGTGATAAGGACTAACTTTATTAGCTTAAAAAATAAAATAGATTAAAGGGCATTTGCAATTCGTATTCGTCCTTGTGAACCCAAGAAAATTATTTCATTTGGTACCCATACTTTTTTTTACATTGCACTGATTTTTTTAAAATAAATTTTGGAATTAACCACATCTTTGCAATTATAACGAGCCCTAACCGCCAAAATAACTTAAGTGGCATTTTTTCCAAAATTTTCGTTTTGATGCAGAAATGCATCTACATGTTCTGGGAATATCTCTGCATCAAAAAGAAAATTTAAAAAAAAAAGTCGCTTACGTTATTTTGGCGGTTAGGGCTCGATAAATGCTTTTTAAAAAAATCATGACGTCAGAGTAGACTTTTATAAAAAAATTTAAATTTAGGATAAACAAAAGGAATATAACAAAACTGGTCGAATTAAGGCGCTTCTTTTATTTCTGCCCACAGTATTATGAACTTCTTTCAACCAGAAAATAAATTTTTTTATTTAATTTTTTTTTTGCATCTAGCTCAAATTACTTTTTTAGATATGTACACACTAAAGTATTATTAAATGCATATAAATTTAATTACTTCCGTTCGTTTTGTTACTTATGAAATAATTTTCACTTTAAATTAAAAGTACGTTTCAAACCCATTTACTTATTATGTATTATATGGTAGGAGAGCTTCTCAAACCATATTGATGCAATTTTTTCATGTTAAGTCGTTGAAAAATAATAAATATCTAAATCCCGGAACTGATCCCGGGATCCCGGGATTGAACCAACGACATCCCGAAAATCCCGGGATCGTAAAAATCGAAAAAATTAACATCCCTATGTGGCACTAAAAGAGCCACTTAACTTGTCTATATGAGCCTAATGAGCTTTATTAGTTCACTACTCTCCTCTTTCAGCATTTTATTTTCTACGCGGAAAACAAAACAAAATTATAAAATAAAATTTTTGCAAAGTCGTGAAAGGGAAATTAATTGCGTTTTCATTTCTAACGAAAAATATTACCTTTTCATTGACCTCTCAGCACAAACACTAAGAGCCGGGCGATGAGAAGGTAACATTTTTTGTATAAACGAAAACACAATAAGAGATCGCAAATTTTTGTAGTGAAAATGTGTGGTTAATAGCGTTGTGAACGGTTAGGCTATAAAAACCTTCAAAATCCGTACGCATACCTGTATTTGTATTTACATTCTTATTCTCATTCGCATTAAGAATCAAAGCTATGAAATTTTTATTCCGCGATACATTTTTTCGATAAAATCTTATTCGTATTTGTTTTCACGTATTGTTACTCCTTCATAGTTATTCATATTCTTAAATAACTCCATTTTCATATCCATAGCACTATCCATATCCATATCCAAATCCAGTACTATATCCATACGCATATTTATATCCATTTCCATATGCATGTCCATATCCATTTCCATATCTATATTTATATATGCATCCATACCAATATCCATATCCGTATGCACATCCATATCCATATCCACATACTCATCCATACATAAATAAATTCTTATCCATATCCATATTTCTAGTCCTATTCCTATTCATATTCAAACTCGCACATCATCAACATCGCTAACGATCATCTTATATCTGTGCTGAGGTCGTTATCACAGTTATCGATTACAAAAATTATCGAATTCGTTACCGTTTTTATTATAATTTTGGAAATCGTTATTTATCTTATTATGTTTGTATATGTTAGTATTGTTATCGTTATTGATGTTGCTATCTTTATTACCAGGACTACCGCTCACGTAATATTTTCTATTTTCTCTCAAATATTCGGTATAGTTACCGGAATTATCGGTGTATTTATCGAAATTATCATCGATACAGCTATCAGCAGCATCATCCGTATCGTTCTCGTCGTCGCAAACGATAACAAAACCTTTAGATTTTTTATCGATATAAACATTTTCGATATACTAATCGATATTTTTATCAACGAAATCATTAAATTTAATATCCTTGATTATTTTAAATTTTTTTTATTTTTCACAAGGGCCAGTGCATATAGTACAAGATTACAGAAGATTCTTTACAAAAAACAGCAAATAAAAGCTAAAGTAGCACAATTTTTATCCTCCTTAATAAAATGCAAATCCACGCCTCTCATCCGTTTCATACATTTAAATTAACTTTTGTTTAGGCAGCAAAAGCAAAGAGAAAAGAGGAAGAAAAAAATGTGATTCACTAAACTACCCATTTGTGCCTGGCGATATGTTATGCAATTTATATCAAACCGTCCAAACCTTTTTCTAAAACATTTCAAGATGCTTTTGAAGGCCACTCAGAATTTGTGTTTGCACATTTATTTGGGCAAAGGTGTCGAGATTGGCAATTAGACGTAAACAGGTGCAACTCATAAGCACTTATACGAGTACGAGTATACTAAAGCGCACATATTTTCAATGCAAACCACATATTTATTGTTGGTCACAGCATCAAAGACTCAAATAAAAGTAAATGGGCTGTAGTTTCTGGCAGGCAAAGAACGCACCACTTTCCTTTCACACAACGACAACATGTATATTTCTTCTTTATTTTTATTGCATTTAATTTTGTGCGGACAAGAAAGCCTTCAGCTGCTGCTGCCAGCCAGCGGGCCAACCCGTAAGACAGCCAGCTTACACTTCACACAATTACTCCTTGGTGTGCCATCTGTTGCCAATGAAGCCATTGCTACGAAGTTTTGCGCCAACAAATAAATATAAGTATTCAAGAGACCCTATGGTATACTCCGAATTAGAGTTGAATTGTTGAGTAATCTATACACATGTACTTTTATACATATGTATGCAATAAGTGAGTGAGTGAGCGTGTGTGCCAGTAAGCATCTTGTTAGGTCTTTTAATCTGCAACTGGCCAAGCCAAGTGAAAAGTGCTTTGGCAATTATTAGCTTAACTATGGCAATATGTCCTTCAACAGCCGGTGCACACACGCAGAGTTGCTGGGAGTTGTACATGCATCTGGTATTATACATTTGTATATGTATGTGCGTGTTTGCGGCATCCATTTATGTAGACAATCCGCCAGTTTAATGTTAAAAGTTTGGCCATATTAAGTATCAGTAGCGCAGTAGCAGAGTGCGCCATAAAAAGCAGTTCATACACTCATCGCTGCAAAGTTGGCTTGGAAGTTGGCAAAGGAGTTACAACAGTTTAAAACAGTTGCTTCCAGCGCTATTGTTACTCATATTCTTGTTACTTTTTCAAATCTTTTTGTTTGCTGCTTTTCTTTTGGTACTTTTTTATGTTTCGCCTGCGGCTTTATCTTTGTAATTTTATACTTAAAGTTGGCTGCTAACCCATGTGTGTGCTTAGTGCATCTCATTTTTATCTTTGTATTTGCGTGTTTATATGTTTGTGACAGTATGAAACTACATATGTGCCTCCCTTGTATGCTCATTATTACGCTTAACAACAGCTTTCCAAAATAGCTGAGATGAAAAGAAGCAAGAAATTTCCTGCCGATTTTTTAACAGATTTATATGTAGCTTCAGGGCTGAGTAAATGATACTGAAAGCATATGCGTTCCTTTGTATACATTTTGCCTTAATTACTCAGGTAGATATTAATTACCGAAACATAACTCAGAACCCTCTTTATACCTGAATTTATACCCTTTTCACATTGTATTTTTTTCGTAAACGAATATCTTAAATTTGGCTAGTTTTATGTTTCATTTGTAAAACAATATAACAGTAAATTTTATGGTGATCTCTTTTAATATTTGTACTACCTTGCGACTTTTTAGTCAATACTACATACCATGTGGCAAAACGTTTGATGAGTGTATGAACAAAAACTGGGCTGGGTAGTACACATAGCTGTGTAGAAGAAACATACAATTTTCGTCTTTAAACAATTTTTTTAATTTTTACCTCTCAACCGAATTTCTATAAAAAGTCTCACATCCATTCATCCTCAACTATAGCAGCGGCATCTTTTGTTGCTGAGCAACATTGATTTTGATTACATTTCTTCGATTACAATGCCTGCATGCACACATCTATGCAAGAAAAACAAAAACAACCTTCCGCCATGCACATATTTTAATATATATTTGTGCTTTGTAGCTCAATTTTTTAACCGCAGGCTATTTGATTGGGTATTATCGAATTTAAGCTTATTGGTAAATAATAATCCGCTCAAATTTGGAGATAGTAAATTAAAGAGATACAAAAATAATAATAAATAGAAGGTATCTTTAAAATATGCAGAGGAACTTGTTTAGCGCATATTCAGTTTACCACCTATAATTTAGTAAAAAAATAATGCCTGTTGATAAAGTAAACACTTCCAAAACTGAGGTTCACAGAGTAATAAGACTCGTGCTGGACGACTATACTGAGCTGATATATTAGTTTCAGGAAGCTTTAGCAGAAACTGCATAAAGACTGCACCAGCAGGATATACATATATGTACTTCAACGGAAACTGGGTATTAAAAATCAAGATTATGATGTTGAAACCTTGGAATCTTGGAAAAGAATTACACCTATTTGCGGTAAGCCATAGAATTCTAACGACGTACTTTCTCGCAAAAGGTACTCCTGGCATTAGCTTGTGATTTGGGGTAAAAAACATAAGGCACTTCTTTGATAACCTTCTAAGTAAATAATACTCCGCGGCCATAACTTCAACCGTAGTGCCATAATCCAAAAGAATTCAAGCGGAAAATGTCTTCATTGCTTCCCTTGAATTTCCAAATCTAGGGTGAGAGCCGCTGTTTACGTTGTACACCCGACGCCCTAAATGCGTACTAACACTCCTATGTAGCCTAATTAATTTAGAAACTTGAAGTTTACCATAGTTCTGCGTCACCGTAGTATATCAAAACTGTACACTGAGCTAAAAGTGCAATTTTTTTTTAACGAAGTGACTGTTTAATTTGGTAAATACAGCGATTGTAACTAAAGTGATTCAAGATGAACGTTTAAAAACACATTTGTATGTCTGGCTGTAGTCTCATTCGGCTCACCCAAAACTTCCTGAGTGACAGAACTGTCGTGGCCATATGGAGCAGTTCTTGCTTTCATCGCACGGTGAACAGGGGCACCCCGCAGGGAAGTGTCCTCTCACCCTCGCTCTAGGTCGTCGTGGTGAATGATATACTAGAGAAGCTGTAGGTATAAGGGTGTCGTGTAATTGCCTGCGCAGACGATGTTGCACTTATAGTCAAAGGTAAATACCTGACCCAACGGTATTTTAATATAATTATTACTAAATGGGTGGCCAAGAGTGGCCTTGCCGTAAATCCCAGTAAGACAGAACTGGTCTTATTCAATAGAAAGTATAAAATCACCGACGCTGTTCTTCCCTCAATTGGTGGTCAGCGCTTACTTGGGCTTCATTATCGATAGGAAGTCGTCATGGAGGCCAAACTTCGAGGAAAGGGCAAAGAAAAAGAGCTATTGGTAAAAGATGGGGTACTTCGCCCAAAGCTGTCCATCAGCTCTAGGTGGCGGACTCTCTGCTCCGGAGTATCATGACAGTCAGGGAGGTGCGTATTTATTGTTAGCCAAGCGGATATGAAGGCCTTGAGTACGTTGGAGGTGTGCTCTAACTTGGTTAAGGAATATCTGCTCTCTCTCTCGGTAGCGTCGGCATACTTCTGTATTAAATTTATTTAGGTTCCGGGTCACATTGCAGGGAACTGTTTGGCTGAAGGATTGTGTAGAAAAGGCACTCGTGAAATATACCGCCGGATAAAGCGCGGCTGGGTGTGCCACTGTTCACCTGTGGTACACTCTTCGATAGATGTCCCTCATATCAGCTCAGCGAGCGCTGGGCGAAAATCGGGGCATGTGTTATCGCAAGGTCCTTCTGACCGATGGTGGAGAGGGGCGGTCGAGGGCGTGCCTCATACTTACAAAGCCACAGCTCTCACTTTTTATGTGGGTTTTAACTTGTCACTCTCCAATCTGAGCCCTTAGGTGCTCAACGATGTCGAGGCTAAGATCGAGGTACTGTGGTTCTCACATCCTTAATAGCCCCTAGAAGCTCTGGGGCATTGAGCATAGCCGAATTCGTAAATACATAATCGGCTGGGGGCATTTTAGCGATTAAGTATTGGGTTCCGTTCAGGATTTGTTATCACAAAGGGCAATCTCCTTATTGTCCAGATGAGTCCCGGTGACACGGAGCTGCCTCCGAACCTAACCTAACCTAGTTCAAAAACATCATCCTCGCAAGACTGAACCGCATCATAGTCTAGTAGCTACAACCACATACCACAAATGAAGCGAGAGCACTCTGCCCTGCGGGTATTCTTTCCCAACCTCTACCAGGGTACAAAAGTATCGTCCTCCCTCCCAATTAAATGAACATACATGCTTCCCTTGACGTCAGTAAAGCCTCCCATCGAAAAAGCCCCAGCCGAGCTAGGATAGCTAGGGAAAACCTCACAGTATCCGGTGACACTTCCCATGGGGCTATCCACTTCCATATCTCGTCCTGGAACAGAAATGAACTTGCTACCCAAAAAGTTAGGTTCTAAGTATTGGTGTAGGTCTTCGCCAACGATCTGGTATAAAATACATCAGATTTTCTGAATGCGTTAATCCTAACCGCTGGGTCTTGTAGAAGTACCTTGCTTAAGCTATCAGAAAGTTTCATATTATCAATATCACTGTACGAAGTTGTATCCTTTTTTCTCCTGAACTTTTTACGAAGTTTGGAAAGTCCAACGTAACACTATGGGGCCGCTTTTAGTTTGAAAACTTTTCGGGTATTTAAGCGTCAGAAAAAAAGTTAGAAAATTAAATTATGTTCAGCGTCCTAGTAGGCAATGATCATTTTTTCGATCGTGTGCAAAAATTGTGGGAAGAGACTTTGTGGATGAATCTTCATAATTCGGAATATCGTATTGCAATAATCCAAAGTAAAATTAGCCTCCGTTTTCTTTAAGAGGTTAGAATGGTGTGATATCCATAATCATTTGCGTTCAATTCAGTTATACATCTTCCTGTTCTCGAAAAAAAATTTTGATTATCGCAGTATATAAACTTCTACGAGCTTAATATATTTCTGCATAAAATGCTCAGTTGTTTATGTGGTATATATTTTGGTCTTATTTTCTGGGATATACATACATATGTACTTGGTTCAAAAGCTGTTGCTTTATACAATATTATCTAAAAATAACTTATTAATCATTTTTTCATGAAAATATAATTCTTGCTATAAATTTTAATAAAAATTTGGCAGCAAATCAACAAATCTAGGCGATCCAGCGCACTGTGCACTGCATAACCAGGTACAATTTTCCATATTTCAAAATAAGTATTTGTGATTTTTAAGTAGTGGCTATTTCTTTTGAAAACGTAATTTTACTATTTGCTAGCAAAATTAAAAAAAAAAACAAGACAATTGGAGAAACTCGTAAGAGTACGAGAAAAAATTTAAATAAATGTCTTTTTTGTATTGTAATTTTTCGTATTGGTGTGCATAATTAAATAATTAAATATGTATCTTTGTATGTGTGGTCGTGATTTTGATTAAGTATGTCTACATATTCGATTTAAGTATGTTTGCTAAATTTAGGAAATACGGAGTGAGACTAAAATGAGTAAAAAGAAACATTGAATTAAAAAAGATTTATAAAGCGTAGCGTTCATAGGTTGAATCATAAACAATTTTTTTGTAATACAAACGATTAAAGGTATAAAATTCAAAAAAAAAAATGAATTGATAAACAAATTTTTAATAACTAAGTTTTGATAAAAATTAAAAATAATTTACATATTTATAAAGGAAACATTTTTTTAATAAAAAATTTCATAAAAGTTATAGCGCAAAATTGAAAGTTTTAAAAAAAGATTTATCTTTGACTTAAAAAATAAAATTTGATTTTAAATTGAGAAAAATTTATTTCAGTAAACAATTAAGGACTTTCGTTTATTAAAACAAATTTGTCTGGACTTAAGAAAAAAAAAATAGGTTTAATTTTCTTTATGAACCCAACATTAAAAAAAAATGATTTTCTAGAGTTTGAGAGAAACTTTACACAAATATAAGATAATTTCATAACACAGATTTATGTATTACAAAAAAACGTTTTAAAGTAAAAAAACAAACTCTGAACAAATGACTCTTATCAGAAAAATATAGAATTATTCAGTTATTCGACGCTAATATTTTAGGATTTTAAGGACCGTTTTGTCAACTAGGTTCTAATATTTCCCTTTTTAACATAAATTTTGTTTTGAAAAAATGTGTTCGCAGGACATATAAATTTTAAATCCTAGTTTGTTACTTAACAATTTTAAATTGATATTTTAAATATCGCATATCCAATTTTTTTTCTGGTTAAAAGTTTATTAATTCCAAAAATATTAAAAATTAACAAAATTACGAATTTTTTAACTTAAAAAATTATAATCTTTAGTTCATAACAATTGTTTTACATCAACCTATTAACCGCTAAAAACAAATGTTAACAAAATTATTCACCTTAAAATGAACTCACATAAGCAACAAATTCAGGGTTTTATGGCAGGTACAAAAATAAAATTTTCTTTAGGCAAACATTTATTCAAAATTTAACTAAAGTTACAATTTTTGTCTTTTCTTCTTTTTCTTCCTTTTTTGCTCTACCAACTCAACCACAACTGCAAAAAAAAAAACAAAAAATCAATATGAAAATCAAAATCAAAAATACTAAAATCGCAAACGAATTCTGTAAAACTAAAATTGGCGCAATTTCCATACAAAAACATATTTTTCCCCCCCAAAAAATATAAAAATTTTGCTTGCGTGCTCGACACATGCAAATTTCCACAATTTCCTGTCTACTAACAAATCAAAATTATTTTACATTTTACTACTTTCTGCTGAAATATATTTTTTTTTTATTTTTTACGTTTCAAATTTCTTTTTGATGATTCGAAAATACAAAAAATTCGCTCGCTCGCACGCGCGTTTCCCACGCTCTAACTATTCTTGCAACATTTTCATTAAATTTTTTTTTCTGTTTTATTTTTTTCTCAAAACATTAAACCATAAAACTCGCTACAAATTCATATCTAATATTCAAATTTTTTAATAATAAAATAAAAATATTTGCTGCGTGAAAATTACGCAAAAATATTTTTTGACATCCTACAAATAAAAACTAAAATAAATTTTAATGCAAATGCTATTTTTTAACTAAATGTTGTAACGTTTTTTTTATTACAAATAAATACAAATTTTTCAAAATACATATTTAAATGTTGTAATGTTTTGTACTTTGGCGCTCGTTTCAATGTGCATTCGTTACGTTCGTTATATCGTTTCATTCGTTACCATTTTATATACATAAATATGTCTTTAACATACTTGTCTACTACTAAATGGGAAATCTTCTTTATTAATCATAAAAAATAATTTGAATAATAAATCTACCCCATCATCCCCTATTTTGGCATATACTCCCATTGGTTACCTTTTTCTGTGTGTGTTTTTTGTTTTTATTTCATTTTCCTTTTCTCCATTTTCTCGTGTGATGCGCGGGCTGAATTTTGTATTTGCTACTATTTTTGTGATACGTGTTCGTACTAATACTATGCTATCTATAATCTTTATTTACTTCCACTAAATCATCCTTAAATAAAATTCCCCCCTCTTCTTAATACCTAAATTTATTTATTCCGACTTATTTTGCTTATATTGAATATGTATTTAAATCCGTTTATACTCATAATTTGTATTTCTTCATTTTTTTCTTTTATTTTTCTATGCTCCCCGCACCCGATTCCACATCAAATTAAAATAATCTACAAACCGCTCCCCCTTCAAATTAATAATCCTTAACATCCTTTCCCTTCGTATATTTGTGCCTTTTTTGTATGGACTGCTACTTACCTGCGATTGGCCGGCTATCGTTAATATATTTAGAGCATTTAGATCGCAAACTATTCGTTGGTATGCTAAGCAAACAACAAACCGAAGAGGATGTTAGACAAATATTCAGCCCTTTTGGCAGCATAGAAGAGTGCACCATACTGCGCGGTCCAGAAGGCGCCAGCAAAGGTGAGTACGAAAAAAAAATCTCTGTTTGTGTTTATTTAAAATTATATTCTGTATATATGTTTAAATTATAAAAGGGGGTGTGGCACTTCCCATACTAACTAAAATGTTTATGTTGTATATCTCTTGAAATATTTGTGGTAGAGTACTGAAAATTAGTATAAAGGTATATCAAATAATTCCATACTCATGGAGAAAAATGGGCGGTATTGGAAAAGAGGGCGTGGCACCTCCCATCTTATAATAAAAAATAAGTGCAAGATTTCAACCAAATTTATACGGTATAGTCGGGTTATCATGCAGATGGTTTGTGTTAAGTTTCCCCGAATTCGGAAAAGGCGGCGAGGCACCACCCATACTAACAAAAATTTTCATCTGGTATATCTCTTGAAATATTTGTGCTAGATTACTGGAATTGGTACGTGGCCTGTTCAAGAGTTGGCATTCCAAATTGTTTATTTATTCATACCCAAGATGGAAAAGCCAAAAATGTTGTATATCCAAATGTGTTGGCTTAAGATTTAAAATAAAGAATCAAAAATTTTGAAATAAAACAAACGATAAATTTTCATATAAAAAATTTCAGGATTTTTCATTCATTTTTCAATATTTGGTGTAGAGAAGCACACCGGGGTACCGCTAGTATATATATATACATATATACACTACCATGTCCGCTAACTTTGTTAGTTAAAGAAAAAAATTAAATTAAAGTAGTTTTTATATACCTAGTTTTTTGAACTGAACTTTTAGTTTCACAAGACAAATAGGTATTAAAAATATCCCTTTAAAACGATGTCCTTAAATATCCTTTAATAAATAAATTACATTTTATATTCCTATTTTTGAAAATTGAATTTTTGGTGCACAAGGACGAATAGGTATTGAAAATATCCTTTTGAAACATTATCTTTCAATATCATGGAATTGTTTTTCAAGAAGTGCATTTTATTATACGAAGTTTTTAGGTCTTTGAAATTCACCTGTGTAAGCTGCGCTTACCTATTGGCCTTATCAAAATAATCATCCTGCTTCATTCATTTATCATTAAAGCAGAGTTGAAGCTATCTATGTAAATTTAATGATTTACAATTTTTCACATTTAACCTTATTCACAAGCAATAAAAGGAAATTCGTGCATTAAACAAACAAAACTTGCAAAAAAATCGCATTCAGCACTCATTGTTGGCATCATTGGCGACATGGCATAGTTAATGTTTACGATACTACGGTTGTTGCCACACATATACACACCAATACTGCTACATAGCCATAATCACCAATAGTTATGGTAATTGTTGTTTGTAGTTTTTGGTATCAATGCTAGCAATATGACTCCCACCGCTAGCCAAGCGATTGATAATGATGTTGTCATTGATATGCAATACTGAGCGCGCCAGTAAGTAGCGACAGCAGCAAACAACTCAACCCAAAGGGCAGCTGGTGCATTGAACCAAATAATAATCACAAACATAACAATAACAACAATAAAAGCACACATACATGCATACAAATATATATAGACGCACTTAAATGGACACACAAATACATGCATTATGCTGTGATCAATGCACACACAAACAAGCAGCAGTAGATGCGCATACAAACACACATAAATACTTTTTGCATTTATAAAAATCACAAGTAAACAGTTAAATTAAAGTGTTGCTGGCATTCACGAAACCGTCACGACTATTAAATGCAACACTGACTGTTAGTTGAGCGGCGGCATGGTTCATTGGTCGAAGGGCTGAAACGCTGAATGGCCGAATCATTGAATTCGTTGTCTCGGTGAATGTTTGACTGCGCTGACTGGGCATAACTGACTTTTTGGTAAAAGCTGTTTGCATTGTGGCATCGATAAGCGTACACACACACGCAAAGCAAAGTGTAAAACACACAAACTAATAAACAAGCATAAAATTTTATTCAATATTATGCTGAAGTTTAAATATTTAAATATGCTGCTGTGTGTGTTTGCCATTTGTATTAGTGTGTGTGTGTGTGCTATTTCAAAATGCGTGTAGTCTACTTTGGGGAGCAACAGCAAATGTGCATGCAAAGCAATAACATTTTATTTTATTATGTCAAAGTTTTAAAATTATTCCATTTTATTCATTTTGTTTTCTTCTGTTTTTTTTGTTTTATTTTGCTTTCGCTCTTTCTCCTCACATTTTTATTGTTTATTCTGCGTTTGCATTTCTTCTGTTATACGCCATGCGCTATGATTATTTGAAGTTGTATTCCAACTTTGGTAATTTCTGTGTTTTATATTCACAATATTCTGCACAAAAATTATTTTTTGTTTAGCTTTTCACTTTTATGATTTTCTGTTCACTGCTTAATATTATTTTTTTATTTATTATCATTATTTGGATTTATTTTCTTTCTTTTTGTGTTTTATATTTGTGTCGCTTAACTTTGCATATAATAATAGCCATTGTATTTCCCACTTGACTTTTCTTTATTCTATTTTCTTTTCTAACTTTTGCTGTTACAGTTGCTTTTTTTTTATAGCTTTGTCTTTATCTCATTTGTATTTATTTTCATTTATGTATGTAAATGTTTACTTTGAGCTCGTGTTTTCGTTTTGAAGCAAAAAAAATGGCTTAAATAAAAAGTGGCATACTTAACTGTTAGTACAAGCATAATATGTATGAAGTTTGTTTAGATGTATTTTCTGTATAACAATTCATATTAGCACTTATAACAGAATTTTTTAATAGCCAGCTCTACATCCACCTTAACACCTAAAACTTTAGAATTTGCACAGGTCATAAATAATAATTTTGGGGAAAATTTTCCTTAAATCCGGTCCAAATTTGAAACAAAAAAAAATAAGAATCAGGGCTTTTACCGATTCTAAAAGTGGAGCGCGCAGGCTTCTATTTAAAAAGTTATCAACTTTTAAAGTTGCACAATTCACCATACAAATTTCATTGATTACATGCAAGTATTGAAAATGAACACAGATGTTGTTGCTGCCAGATGATGAGACTAGTAAAAAAAAGTCGCGGGTTTTTTTAATTGAAAATTTTCACTTTATATTAAAATACTGTTTTACATAAAAAAAACGCTGGCGAAATTTTATTTTAATTATTTATCGAAGTATTGATTTTTTTAAAAAAGCGTCGCATAATTTATCGAAGTATTGTGTTTTTTTTTACCGCGATAGGCGACAAATTTTAATAAAAAACGCACGATTGTTTATTAAAAATTGTCATTATTTATCGAAGTATAGATTTTTATGAAAAAAGCGCCGCAGGCGAAAATTTGTAATAAAAATCCCTCGATTTTTTATTAAAATTTTCATTATTTATCGAAGTATTGATTTTTTAAGCGACGCAGACACTCATTTATTTCCTAATGTTATCGAGATCATTACGAAGCAGAAGTAGATTGTCGAAAATCCCTTCAGTTTAGTGTACCTATTTAATTTTCGAACATCTGGGAGCACCGTGCTATTCAACATTACAGCCATTTTGATTTGTTTGCTTGTTTACTTTGTTAAAGAAAAGTAGTGAAATTATTAAACGCATTTTATATTGTTAAAAAATAAATTAAAATACATTTTATGTAGACAAAATACACGTGAACATTGCAAAGATCATTTATTTATCCAAATACTAGCCAATGCCCGCTTGCTTCGCAGCGCCTAGTAAGACCTTTTGCGTTGGCCAATACAAAAATAGCGTTTAAAAGGTAAAGCGGTCTGCAAAGTAAACATTTTTAGTTTAAATTTAAACGAATAAAGAGCAGAATCCTACTCACATATAGACCAAGAATAGTAGCGCTGTGATACCATATGGAATACTAATCCCTTTCGATGTCATGAGTTTTACCGATGATCTTATTTCCACCAGTGAGATCTCTGCCAAGCGTGTGTAATATGATCTTGCAACTTCAACATTGGTCCGTAAACCAGTTTTCAGTTACAGTTGGGCCAAGAAAATCATATTGCAGTCTTTACATGCACACTTAAACGAATCCTCCATTTAGCCACATGCAAAGTAAATTCGTCTAAGATGAATATAGGGCCAAAGCAGACCAAACCTCGTGTGGGTTTCTATATATTTCGGCTGCAGCGCAACCTATTAGGTCCCTTTTCTGCAAAACCACTGTTTGTCATGAAATGAATACGCATTATGAATTTCAATCAGATTTTATAAAATACTAGCTTTTACCCCCGGGTTTCACCCCACGTTTTTATACGAACATGAAAAATAATTTAATGATGTTAGATTTTATTTCTGTGCCCATTTCGTTATAGCTCGTTATTTTTTAAGCGAGTTAAGGTATTTAGGCCCTTTAAAACTATGAAATTATAAAATCTCGTCTGCGCGCTAGGCATACGAAAGATATCAATCTCTCTAAGTTTACCCTAAAATTGTTCCAGATATACGACGCGTGAATGTGTAACCTTCTTGGAGGTGCCACGGCGGGTTCTAATATTTCCAACTCAAATTTAGTAACCTGGCCTTGATAAAATACCACTTCTCATTACTGTAGCAAATGCCTCAAGAGAGCTTTAGATTATAAGGCCGAACCCGGCTCTCCCTTTTCCATTTAATGAAATTTATTGTCAGTACGGCACTTATAAAATAAATTTCCTTAACAAATTTAAAATACTTCGAGAGATTTTCTATCCTTCCAGAGATATGTATTAAGAAGTTTTTAGTATGTATGGGAGGCGCCATGCCTTCTTTTTTAATAACTCACATTTTTTCCATGAGCAATTGATACATTTTGTATACACAACTCCATACCAAGTTCCAAGAAAAAGCAAATGTGTACTGGAAGTGCCACGCCCCTTTTTCTTATAACCCTAATCTTCTTCCACGAATTTAGAATTGGTTTTACATACCCCAGTACCAAGTCCCAGTACTCTACCATGAACACACCTAGAGATAAGCAGTATAAAACAGTAAATTTGTACGGGAGGAACCATGTCCCCTTTTCGAATAACGCAAATTTTTCTCCATGAGTATGGAATTAATTTTGTATACACATCTCGGTGCCAAGTTCCAGTCCTCTGCAATAAACACCTCCAGAGATATGCAGCGTAGAAAAATCAATTTACATGGGAGTTGCCACACCACCTTTTCCAATAACTCTCATTTTTCTCCATGAGTATGGTATTAGTTTCACATACATACATACATATGTATTTCCATACCAAGCTTGAGTGCTTTACCCCAAACATTTGATGAGATATGCAATATGAAACTTTCAGTCAGTATGGGAGGTGCTACGCCTCTTTTCCAAAAACGTCCATTTTTCTCCGTGAATATGAACATGATTTCATACAGTGTTGGCAAACTGTTAATCTGATTAACGATTAAAAATTAACGATTAAAATGTTAATCGCGTTCGACGATTATAATGAATTAGTCGTAATCAACTGTACGATTAATGATAAAGTGAAAAGAGTGATAAATAATGTAAATATATACGATTCTTAACATCCCCGCCAAGTTTCATGACAATATTCGTGATGGATTTGTGAAAACACCCAAAAACTGATGTAATGGAAAGCCAACCCTAATTTTGAGAACAGGAACCGAACAGAGTAGTAAAAATATCACGCACATATCATAACTTCAGATAGTAACGCTACACATTGGTCTGAAATCGAAGCGTATCTACAGTTAAAATAACGTACAGCCTCCAATTGTTAACCGAGTTGATACATTTTTTTACAAACTTTTATTTAGCTTGCTCTGAACCTAGCTAGCAACTTGAACCTTACCTCAGAACCCGATGACAATACAGTATAAAAATGAGTTAATCCCCAAGTTGCGCTGGAGTCGAGATATTTAAAACCCCTGTATTTATAGTCCGATTTGGTTCATATTTAGAAGGTATATTAATTACTTTCATAGAAATAAATAACATCATTCGCAAAAAAATTTTACCGATGGGTGGCGCAGGAGTCGAAATATTTCCTAAACTTGAATTTGTGGTCTGCTTGTTTTAAAAATATTTTTTTCTACAAATTTTTTTTTTATAAAATGTTGAAGACATTGGTTGAGTCCGATTTTGAGTTTTGATTAGTTTTTGCCAAATTTGTTAGTGCAAAGTGTAGAGACAGCACCAAATGTATTTCAGAAAAGGCCAAATGAATTTCAGAAAAACTCAAATGTATTTCAGAAAACCTCAAATGTATTTCAGAAGAGGACAAATGTATTTCAGAAAAGCTCAATTGTTTTCAGAAAAGGCCAAATGTATTTCAGAAAAAACCAAATGAAATTCAGAAAAAAACAATTGTATTTCAGAAAAAATCAAATGATTTTCAGAAAAACGCAAATGTATTTCAGAAAAGGGCAAATGTATTTCAGAAAAGCACAAATGTATTTCATAAAAGCATAACTGTATTCTAAAAATATTTTTTTGAAATACATTTGTGCCTTTCTGAAATACATTTGCCCTTTTCTGAAATACATTTGCATTTTTCTGAAAACAATTTGAACTTTTCTGATACACAATTGTGTTTTTCTGAATTTCATTTGGCTTTTTCTGAAATACATTTGGACTCATCTGAAATACATTTGAGCTTTTCTGAAATATATTTGCCCTTTTCTGAAATACATTTGAGGTTTTCTGAAATACATTTGAGGTTTGCTGAAATTCATTTGGCCTTTTCTGAAATACATTTGTGTTTTTCTGAAATACTGTTGGGAAAGGTGTAGTTGAAAACAAATATAGAGTTCCCCACATACGAACCAAAATGCATAAGAAAAATTTTAAATGCAATAAAAAATGTTACAAATTTAAAAATATTTGGTTTTTAAATTTTTAGAAACTTTTGAAATTTTAAGTTATAGTTTAATAGGCCGTTAAATTCAGCATAATAAAGTGCAAATTTCAAGTGATTTAGGAATCGCGTTGATTTTTAATATTCTGTTAACTGACTTTTTTTTTCAGGTAGATATCCGGAATTCGGCTTGTCCGGAAAATTTTCTTTATCCAACTTTTTGACCGGATTCTGGCTAAAATTCGAGGGATTTCCGGAATTCGATTCTAAATGAAAGATTCAATTTAAGAATTTGGATTTTTTTTAGTGATTAAAGAAAATAAGCATTTCCGAATTATCGGGCTACATAATGCTACCCGTTGCACTAAACACCCCTTCTGAGTTCTCTGAGGAAGGTGGTGCCTAGAGGTACTTCATTGCCATAGTAAATAAATTTGGAAATTCTTTGCGACTATACTTCAACTAAATTAAAGGATCTTGTTGTCGCTGCTTTGTCTACCCATCGTTTGGCTATCCATATCACTACTAAAACTGGAATTTGCACCAAAGCCGTTGGCGATTTCCTCAAAGCATCGCCAAATATCCTGGTGAGCTCGCTCTTCTATAGAAGTTTTCACTAGAGTTCGGCCTTTTTTCATATAATTCAACTGGTTTCTCGATGCTAACTGGTTTGTATTTTCAAACTAGTTCAGCATCAACCCAGTTTTTAGCTTGATTGATGTCAGAAAAAAACGAGTTTTAAAACGTCGGCCACAAAATATTGCAACAATGAAGCATTAGGGGATGATACAAGTAGCGGGACTATATGTATGTAAGCATGCATAATAGTTCGATTTTGATCACAGTTTTTAATAAAAATACATCAATCATGTGTTCTTTCTTAGCGGCGTTCATTGTTTTTTATGATTTGTCTTTGAAGTTTCTCCTCTAGTTACCAAAAATAATCGCTAAATCAGAGTTATCTTCTTAATACAGGATTATTTTATAACTTGGATTTCAGGGGAGACATTTTGTATTCTTAATTACGTATTGGAGAGTTTAGCTCGAAGAGGCGGTAATCTGGCCATAAACAAATATATCGCTAAACAAAAAAAAAAAACATAATATTAAAAAATTGTGAATTTATCTAGGGCAGCAGTTACCGGATATCTGAATCTGACTCTTTTTTTTTACATGGTATCCGGAATCAAAAGAATTTACAAAAAATCTTTCATTTTTTATTTTTTATTTTTGATGACCTGATCTAGAAAAACTATATACAGAGCCGCAATCTAATAATAATAGATTAGCGCTTACACATATGTTAGTGTTTGGCCGAGCTTCGAATTTCGGGGGGTTATTACTAGTATAGTCAAATTGCTACAAACATTTCATTCTGTTGCACTCGACTATGAGAATTTGTTTCCGTTTTGTTCCGTTCAATTTCATTATATTTCGTTGCAGCTCACTTCACTTCACTCCATTTCATTCTTTGCATTTCGTACACATTTTTTCTACCGACAAATATTCTTTAGCGCTTCGAATCCCTCATAAAACACCATTTTAATATACCCGTATTACTTGCTGACAAAACGACTGCGAACCACATGTGTTTTGAAGTATTCAAACAGCATAAAAGGACGAAGGCGTCTATATGGTCGCGTTGCCTCTTCGCGCAATGAGTGCAGACAGTTCGTCATTTAAGCGCCTCACGCGGACATGCAGTCATCCACTTGTTCGAGCAGCTACTCAATCAAACAAAAGCACACACACGCACGCACATATACGCGTACACCTCATAACGCTGTCTGCCATTCTACACTTAATTCATTCATAGAAATCAAATTTGCATAATTTAACATGTTGGCTGGTTGGGTGGTTGACTGCTTGGTGTAGCTTTGCTTTCGATTGCTTGCATTGCGGTTTTGCGACTGACTTTATCAATTCAAATGGCAACGACGATGGAAGTAGCAGCAACGATGGTAGTAAGCGCAAAAGCGGCACATTAACTTCAATGCGATTGCCAGCCATCGACATAGCTGTCACTTCATTTTTTCCATTGTGAGAAAGAAACATATGCACCCCTGACTTTTACGTATTTTTTACGTTTGTTTATTGTTTATTTGAGTGTCGTTTGTACATTTGCAATTCGCAATTTGCATAAATTTTCGATGCGTGGCGCTTTTTATGAGACGAATGCGGTGAAATGTCAGCTTTGATGGCATGTAAGAAATTTAAATGAGTGTGTGTGTGTGCACATACTAATGTATGAAAAATTTGCAAGAGTATACAAAAAAGCTTCGAACTTCATTCACTAGCCTTCATCATTCACTCACTTACTCAGGCTGCGCCGTTTTTGGAGCCGGTTTCTTCTTTGCTTTTTTTCTTCTCTTTCTTACTAACACTTCTACGTTTCACTCCTGCATCGTAGTTAGTAATAAAATTGCAACAGCAAATTAACATTGATGGATTTTGTCACTTACAACATGTTGCAAGCGCATACTGAAGTCGCTCTAATGAAGACTGATGTCTGTTTTAAGCGTCAGGAAGAAAGACAAAAAGCTATGTATATACGTACTATACATATCACGCAACTAACTTTTGCCACTCGAGTGCCTGGATGTATGCTATGGTTACATACATATATTTGTACACTTTCGTTGCTCTTTTCCTTGCACTGCTCACAATTGGCAGTCGCATTGGCGAAATCAACTGTCAGCTAACTGACATCTGCGCCACTTTTTTTGCACCCTAAATGCAGTAGCTCACCTCTATTTTCTTCTTTCTGCTGATTGCTGGTAACAGCTGCTTATCATCATCGTCTGCTGATTGCCGCTTGCTGTCAAATGTATCTCTCGTCGTCGGCGCGTTTGATGTATTGCAAATAATGACATTAGCAAAAAACGCATCTGTAAACTTATGGAAATTGTGTGTGGCGAAAATGCGATTATTTGGCATTTGTCAATAATATTGGCAATGAGTGACTGACTGACTGACTATCGATTATGTAGTGATGTTTGTTGTATGGCACAGCCGGAGGAAGAAAAATTGTGCTATTTCTTGTTTTTGTGCATTAGGGTGGTCC
>NW_023458559.1:27652610-27662177 GCF_013731165.1 Rhagoletis pomonella
CTTTAATAAATTAACCAGAATAAAGCTATTTTTATTCAGAAATGTCCAACGAACTCAAAATCGATTGGTACTTTCAATAATATCTTCTAAGAAAGCCGTTGAATCCGTTTAACTCAACGGATTCTATCGTGGCACGTTCTAACAGTTATGAGTTGATAACTTTCTTAACAATTTTTTTATGGAAACTTTCAATTATAACAGTAATTGCTGATAAGCATATCCACAAATGTAATTTCAAATGTCAACGCATGAACGCAACAGAAAAGTAGCGAGTTGGTTTACTTTCGACGGCAACTGCGTTAACGCATTAGTAACGGCGTCGTCTGTAACAGCTGTCATACAAACGCACGTGTTCAATTTTGTTTGACATTGACGGCGTGACGCATTGGCCGTCGAACGCATGTTGTGTACCTTCGCTTTTAGGGTTTTAATTTGAAACGCGATTCGTGATTAGCATGTCTAAAAACATATTCAGTGGCATTTTGAAAAATATTGTTTTATTTTTAGAAAAATTCACAGTCCATTTGACAGCTGTCAACTGTCAAGGTTTTAATTTGACATGAAATTCGTGATTAGCACGTCGAAACACGTAATTAGTGGTATTCTCAAAAAGATTTTCTTAATTTTAGAGAAATTGGCAGTTGATTTGACAACTCTCAACCGCAGTTTTATTATAATCGTAACACCCTTTTTAATTTTTCGTATAAAACATGGCTTCTCCGACCACTGTGAGGCGTAAGAAAAATATAAACGTCCAATACACAGCGGCCGCCACTGTACTGTAGGGTATTACTATTGCAAGTTAATCAGTAGCTAGCATGGGACACCGCTAACAGCAACCGACTGGCGGCAAAGATACGCCAAACTGCAACGGTATCTCTCAAGGAAGTACCAAAATACTAGTTACCCGCCACGCTCACCACGAAGAGAGTACTTAAACTTGACTACACTTTAGCAATTTGGCGGCTTTATGAGCCAACAAAACTGCACATAGTAGTTAAACCAAATGAGCTAACCAAAGCAAACTATAAGCAAGACAGGCAAGGTAAGCAGACGCTCGATGAGATAAAGTAACAAAAAAATAATCCACTTGCAACTTCTTGCAATAATACGGCAATATTCGCTGGCTGCCAGAGAATAATTACACTGACCATAATGAAGGTCATACTAGTCATCACACGGCAAATGAAAGCGCAAGCCCGTCGCATTCCGCTGAACTTAGCCGCTTACTCGTATAGTGCCCACGCTACAGGTATAAAATTAATGCAATTAGCACTGAAATGAAAGTAGCATCAAGTTAGTTGTAAATTGTACAGTACGCAGCGAAATATGTAGTTACAAAATAACTACGCGAATTTCTCGGCACAGCCCTGTTCATTTTCATAAAAGATGTACTATATGCATGTACGAAGGTATGCTCAGTTTTGTTGTAAATATATTTGTGTAGCTAGAGTTGTAGTGTATCGTGCAGTGAAGCGCAAAATGACAGCAATTACGCACTTTTACAACGCTAATGAATTTTATGCGCGCAGTTAAGTTAAGAAGGTGCATTTGCAAGCAGTTAGTTAAGGGAAAACGTTATACGAGCGGGTTGCTCATTAAAATGTGTTCTTCCTATTACCTTAAAGTATTTATGTGATTTATTTATGCAAGCGCACATAAATAAAAGGCTACTGTAACTAGCTATTGAGGCTTGATTTACTTAGTTGAACGGAATTTTCTGAATTGAGGTACAAACGAATAAGTGAGCTTTCACAAACCTCCATACAAGCTTTTCCTATTCCCCCCCCTCCTGCCGTTGTCAATTTCACCGAGCTAAAGGGCGCTTCCGTATTGTACGCATTTCAATCCACCCGGGCTTAGGAGTAAAAAGCTTTAACTTCGTGTGGTACCTTTCTTAAAGAAATTTTGCTTTGACGTGACCTTTTGAAGATTTGCATTTATCTTGAAAAACAATCGCTAAGCTTTCGCGAAAAAGTTGTGCTTCTTAAAAAGGGTTTTCGCAACCTGAGAACTGTGGGAGCCTTAGATAAAAAGGGCTTTTCAACCGTTTGCCTCTATAGATTTAAATATTATGGGAAGCTTTGTGCGCTCTGCGTGTAAAAAAAGCTCTGCGTGGCAATTTTTATTTTAAAACCAGCGAGCTTTCGTTTTGTTTATTAAATATTGCATTCAAACTTACAAAGCTTTCATAGGTAACATTTTATAAAACAAGAAAAATTTGTTGTATGTATTTGTAACACTATACTAGAAAATCAAAGTTCATCTCTATCAATTAACACATACCTTTGTGAAATTTTCTTTGAAAACTGTAAGCCTCACAAAAGTTCATTTATTTTTAACACAAAAATACAGAATGTACTACTTTGTCAGCTACACAAATAGGGAACGACAAAAGTTTACATAATCACTTTTACACTACAAAGCTTTCAGGAAAGGGCACACTTAGGCCACCATGGGCCCGTTGTGATGCCATGTTATAGACTCCATATGTCCCTCCTCTTACCTTAGAAATGCAACCACCTAGTAGCTCTCATGTAGCGCACAAAGTCATAGATAAATTCAAAAGAATAATGGAGGAACGAGCGCCGACGAGCCCTCGCCAGAACTTTGCAGTGGCATAGGTATTGCTCCACGTCTTCTATTGCCTCTTCATCACGGCAGCTACGATAGTAGTCGTTTGACTGCAAACCATCAGGCAATGCCCGGTGATAACTCCAATAACATGCCGGAGCAGTGGTCACTCCAAGCGAAGGAGAGAGCGAGAACTACGCTTATCCAGCTTAGGCCAGATATGCTTTCCCAAATCTTTCTTTGTGAAAGCTTACTTTTAAATCTGAGTGAAGGCCTGCATGGTTTTGAAAAGTATAAGGAACAAGTAGATAATTGTGTGAAAGCTTCTTCAAAAAGCTTCCTACAAGTCCAGCCAAAGCTTTCAAGGAGATAGCATGCTTTAAAAACATAGAAACTGAAATGCTGACATTCTACTAACAGGGTCAAGTTAAAACAAAAAAAAGCATTCCGCGAAAGCTTGCATCGAAAGCTCCACATGTGAAAATTTAATTCTCTTTTTAAAACATTAGTTTTCTAAGCCGTTATTTAATGTCTTCCAAGTTTTATGAACCGCTATACTTTAAACATTTTATTTCTTTCCACGGAGAAGCGGTAATTCTCAACTAGCTAATTATAAACTCTCCAAGCTTTATAGACGATGTTGAAAGCTCCACTTCAGCTCTTAACATTTGATGACTGAAAATTCTGGCCATTAATACCCGCTGCAAATGCTGCATAAGAGTCTTATCTAATCCAAATGTCCCTACCTCGAGAACTTTTCATGATGCCTTATCCAAAATTAAATGGTCTATTAGAGAAGTAATTATTTTGGAAATTGTCGCTTAAAGAATTGAAAAATACAGGCATCCACTTTGTTGCACCCTCAAATTAAACTTTTTGTTTTTAACTCCCCAAAATTCACACAATTTCTTCCACACTAAGACATTTCGTGATAAAATTTACTCCTCAAAAGTCTTACTGTTTTATGGGCAGATTTGTTTACAGTTCGTACAGTGTACATTGAAGGGGATAGAAAGAAAATCAATTTAACAGGATTTGTGCAACTTCAAAGCGAATTGGTTGGCACAGAAGAAAGGAAGGCTGATAGTTGACTAAAGATATACAATAAGGAAACAGTTGCCTTTTAAAACGGTGAAATGATTGTAGAATTGGAAAGTCTGGAGCATTCAGGACATTGTTTTTTTTTGGCTTTGTTTTTTACTTTTAAAAACGCAACCCAAACATGCGCATTGTTCTAAGCTCTAAAATCAAAAAATCAACTACGCCTTCTCCTTTTACTACTTCACATTTCTTTTGACTGTACGTGTTTTGGTTGCCACCGTACTTTTTTTGCAACGCCTTTGCGCCTTTTTGCCAAAAATTAAAGGCCAAAAGAAATGCCAACCATCGTACAGCCTCCCAAGGGAGCGAAAGGTAAAGGTAAATAGCCTTAAGCTCCCGCTAAGGCAGAATGCAAAGCACGCATTGCCGGGAGCAAGGAAGGTAAATAAAATTGGGCTGCTGGTAAAACAATGGCAGCAAGGCAAAGGACTCATGTGCGTACATAGCGGAATTGGAAGGAAGATGTGAAAATAGCGAGGCTGAGCGTAGAAGAAATATGCCAAGGGGAATAGAAAGAAAAACAGGCGTATGCTCCAACGAAAAAGCACTCAGTTGCGAAAGGCTGACGGAAAGGGTAAGAGTATAACAGCATTTGAGGCGACCAGTCAAAGCGATAAACCCGCTTACCGCCACATTTTTCGATTTTTTTTTTCTCGTTTCCAAGGACTCCTATAGGCTTTTGGTGATATTTTGTGAAACAAAATCCTTGTTTAATTGTATCTTAAGCCAGCTTGGGGCGTTTTCTTTTTGGCGCATACTTTTCTTCTCAGCAGGTGAATGCTGCATACAAAGTGTAATTTTATTTATTGGCATTATAGGTAATACATTTGTGCGTAGAAAAATGGTAAGTTAAACTAAGATGGAAAGACGCGGCATATGGAGACAGGTAGAAAATGCCTTTATTGTTTCACTGTGCAAAGCCATCAAGCGCAGGTCGGTAAGCAAAAGTTATAGCAACAACCTTGACTGGATTTAAGTGAATTTATTGCTTCAACGGTGGCACATTAAATGCGGCTCAGGTTAATATGATTTACTTCGTCAAAAAGTGTATTTTATACTTAGTCGCTGGCTCGTCGTACTGCACTAAGCTTAGTAAGTATTTTTTTCCTTAAGCGGCCGAGTAGAGCTACGTAATAAGTTTATAAAACCATCGGTATTAGAAGTAGCTTTTGGTTGAAATTAAGTTTTCCAATTGAAGCGTAAAAGTAATTGGTTGATTAGCCTTGAGGGTATTTAATATGTTTTTTTTTTGGTTTCCTTCTTGCAAGACTCAAATGCTGATGGGATTATACTTTTCAAGCAGACAAAATATTAAAAAAATACAGGATAGGCCAAAATACTCATATAGACATACAAATTATTTATAAGCATTTGAGGAGGAATTTCTTAAAGCAAGAACCCAAAAAAGTTTATTTCTATCACTATCAAGGAGAAGACATACAAATTCTGACATTATAACGCCTAACTATACAGTAAAACTCACTCATTTTGCTTTCTAGAAGGTACAGGGTGAGTGATTGGGCCTGATGTTTGATAGGAAACTGTCTAGAAGCCTAATATCGAGGACAGAGCACGGAAGGCTTCAGTGGTCCTGCGGAGGGGCAATTGATTAGAGATGGGGACTTTCGTCCAAAGTTATTTCTTTGCTCTATAAAACCATAGTTAAACTAATTATGTTTTGAGGAGGCCCCGTCGAGTGGAATGCGCTGGAGAAGGCTATGTTAAAGGGGAAACAGACGACACCAGCTTGCTGGCAAATGAATGCAACAAACTTCCCTCATTGGAGTCAGTGGACACTTAGAACTACTCCCAACCTGGGTCTTAGCATCATGCTTAACATAGCGGTTGCCTGATTGACTCGAAATGTGGACACTCCAATATTTATTCTATTCAATTTCATCACTAATCGCTTTCTCCACGCACATTCCATCAAGGGATAAGTGGACGTATGAAATTGTTTGCAAAGATGATCCGCTGATATTTGACACGGATAGGGCGACGCTTGATGGAAGGGTGGGTTGAGCTCTCGATCAACCTTAAATTTAGGCTTACACATCACTCTGGTATTTTTCTGGAGAAGTTTGGGGCTATTAAGGAAGCAATCGATTGGCTACTATCGCGCGATGGTGGTAAGGGAGGTTACTTAGAAAGTCAGGCGGCAACCAGAGCACGAGCACCCCCACGGTACACTTGGACCTTGCTAAGCAATGCTTTAATTCACTTTCTGTCACCTTGGAATATTAATTGTCAGGAAACTGTGTGACTGTTGAGCTGGCCAAACGTGGCACCCTCGGGCCAATATCGACAAGAAAATAGAGAGTGATAGCTCCCTTCACAACTTGTGGATTTGGAAATATTGGCCTCAAGTAAAGTCGGTGAAGGCTACCAGGAAATAAGAGCATATGCCAATGAGTATACCAATATGAAATCGTTCTGATAGACGGTCGACCAGGTAGTCTAGGGATCTCCTTAGACTTGCATAGCTCGATTCGGCTGGGCACTGACAGGCCAACGTCTTATCGGAGTTCCCGCAGTGCGATTCCGCGTTCGCGCGCCGCGCCGCGTTCGACGTCACGTTCGCGTCCCCCACCCCCTCCCCTCCTTTCGCAATTATGTAATATGATTCTAGTTTACTTCTGAAACTGCTTTTTACTGTCCATGTAATGGGAATTATTGCATATGGTGTTATCGCATGCACCCCACCCATGGTGGAATTATACCAGGTGAAGTAATATTAGAGTGAGGAGAAATATTTTGACACTGCCTTATTCGAAAACATGCCGATAAAATGTGACTATAAGACAGCCGAATGACAGAAAATAAAGCGAGAAAGCAGTTTTATAACTTCACCTGTTTATTGCGCCATGGTTCCATGCAAACATTTTAAGATTTTCTAGCAATGTTTTCAACACATTTAAAAAAGCATGCAGATTAAATTCACGCAAAAGCGCTATTACCAATTTGCTGAGCAGCTATTAAAGACGACTCTTTTCCTATATTTTGTTAGACTTTTCATAAGAAAAAATATTTTGTGAATATAACTTTCTTCATACGAATTATATCACATTTTTATTTTAATTGTATTTTTGGAATAACCAAAGTTCTTTTTCCTTCTGTCAGTAAACTGTTTTTGTTACAAATAAAAATGAAATAAAGCAAATTTTACGTTATTGCCCTTTGTGTTGTGCTGTCTTATAGCAATCCAGATGAGTTTATTCACTGCTTGGATAAA
This sequence comes from Rhagoletis pomonella, assembly GCF_013731165.1. Classification (NCBI taxonomy): domain Eukaryota; kingdom Metazoa; phylum Arthropoda; class Insecta; order Diptera; family Tephritidae; genus Rhagoletis; species Rhagoletis pomonella. Next base: position 27,659,518 of record NW_023458559.1, read on the forward strand.
ACAAGGATGCGCCACAAAAATACCGGGGACCAAGCAGCAAATGAAGCAGAAGACGACGAAGAAGGCCTGGGTGGGTCTGTCCGCTAGCAATGTCGTGGTAACAGTTTATTGGGAAACACATGACACTATCAACAGAAATTAGCTTGGGAGAGCGGAAACGCTGTGTGTCATTTCATTACGAAAGATACATAAAAGTTTCAACTAAAACTATGAATGGCAGCCATTTTTATTTAGAAGATTGAAAAACTTAAGTCTTAAGCATAAAACTCCTGCAAAAAAAAGATATAAGCTTTTAAAGGCACACCTTCGTAGCGAGGCAAGATATAGATAAAAGTGACTGCCGCTGCTAGGACGTTATAGTTGGATCCCAACTTTTAGGTTTCTGAAATGAACCACAGAATGTTTTTATCAATTTTGTTATCGATACTTTTATCGATATTGTCGGAACTTATCGATTAGTCTATCGGTGTTTTTATCGATTTTCTTATCGATGCTTTTTATCGACATTAATATCGATTTAGCTATCGAAATTGTTTTCGATATTTTTATAGATTTCTTAATCGATAATGTACGTAACGGTTATCATTTTCATGACTAAAGTAATAATTTAACAGTAACCACTGAATTTGTATTGTTTCGATAAAATTCTACCGCCATTTTATGATTATTATTTTTCGATAAATTTTAGATCATTGTTTTAATTTTTAACCAACTTCACAAAAAGGAGAAGGTTATCAATTCGTCGGAATATATATATTTTTTTTTTTAACTGTGGACCACGCTAACCGATTTCCATAACTCTTTTTTTTTAAAGGAAAGGTGTTCTCTCACAGGTCATCCCATACTAATTTGGTTTAAATCCGATCATTGAATTATGAAGAAATTAACGATAATCTTAAATTTGTATATGAGAATTGAAGTCGGTTTTTTTTTTGCTTAAAATTACTTGCTATTTTTTGGATCATATTGTAACTATTATTTTCGGAATTGAGTTCTTAGATGATAAACGATTAAAATTGCCCATACAAACGCAATTTCTGGTATAACGGTTAAAAATATTCGAAAAAAAATCTAAATCCAAAAAAGCCATTATTTTTGATCGACAGAAAAAAATCACAAAACAACGATTAAATTTGATTGAAAAACTAAAAATCTTTATACTTAGCGGCTATATTCGGTCCCTCGTATGATCTTTAAATTCAATTCCACAGACATTTTAAAGACTATTTCACGCAAATGCAAACCAACAGATGTTTTTGAGACTTCCCTAAATATTCCTTGCTTGTCAGTTCTTCTTCTTCATTATTAACCGACTTCCAAAAAAGGAGGAGGTTATCAGTTCGTCGGAATATTTTTTTTTTTTTTTTTATGTATGTTACCGCATAACTTTGCACCACGTCAACCGATTTCACGGAAAGGTAGTATCTCAGAGGTGGTCCCATACTAATTTGGTTTAGATCCGATCATCTGATCATGAAATATATAGATATATATATATTTTTTTTATGTCGGTTTTTTTTTGCTAAAAATTACTTGTTTTAAAGGGTCATCTAGCCAATTTGCCTTTCTCCAATAATCATTATTTCAAACTTCAATCGCTAATAAACAAATGCAGTGCATAAATAAAAAAGGCTTAAAACACAATGAAAAAACTACATATGTATTTTGCAAGCTGTTTCAAAAGCTGTGCAAAAGCAAGCAGAAAGAAGTTCAACACTAAAGTTCGTATGAAGTTAGGCGCCGTTTATTTTATGGGAACAATACCTACATTCAACCATACGTATGACGCGCCGCCTCTGTGATTAAAGAGACGTTGCCCAGCAATGCAATAACCGCCCAGTCAGACAGCCAGCAAGCAGTCTAAGGAATATATTTCTACTTACATACAAAAATAAACATATTATGCATGTGTGTTTCTGTGCGCCACTACTTATGACTGTGGTTGCAACTCGTTTACCAACAGCAGTTTGGGCGCCACCCTGCCGAGTTGAGTGGCGCAACCACAAAGTCAAATGCAGCAAAAACCGCAACGTAAGACGTTCGGCACGCAAAGTAAATGAATAAACATGGCAATAATAATGCATATGCGTGTGTACACACATGCACTCGGCAAACAAAAACAAAAACCAGCAAATTTCAATATCTCTCCCAAGTGTGTGCTTGCGGCAGGTAGCGGTTATTTACAGCGTTATAAGTGTGTAGAAAAGTAGGTATGAGAAATTCTTGCAAGGTGCATTTATTCCATGTGTGTGTGTGTGGAGTAAACCTGCAGAGCTGAAAAATATATTCGCAAGTGCTTATAAGAAGTCTAATAGAGAAGTGTTTAAGTAAAAAAAAAGAATGCAAAACCTGCCTTGGAAATTGTGGTCAGTGTGGCAAGTACTGCAGTTGAGCGTTGTGGTTGCATACTTGCAGAATTTATATAAGTACCTGTCATCAAGTATAGTCTTGTGTAATTATGTTTTAAAAGGAAGCTAGTGGTAAGGCGTTATAAGGAATTTAATTATCTTCCAATTCTACATCTTTTTTTCTTGGCCGTTTTTTTTTTCATTAATTATTTTTCTTATAACTTTTACGCCATGTTATTGTGGCTAGCTATTGTTGTAGTGCTTTCACTTTGGCTACCCACTAGTACTGCCGATTTTGTTTACTCACTTTGG
>NW_023458559.1:27662277-27663993 GCF_013731165.1 Rhagoletis pomonella
AAAAACTTATGCATGTAATTGAATGCAGTTCTCATCGATGTATTGCTAGATGTCTAACTTAAAATATAGAAAAAAATTAGAGAGTTGCCACCTATTTTAAATTTTCAGTTTGAGTAAATTCAGTTCAGTTCAGTAAATTTCCGTTAGAATAAAGTAAATATTACAATAGGGTTGTCAAAATAAAGAGCTGTACAGACGAAAATATTTTTGTTTTAAAGTTTTTATTTAATTTAATTTAAAAGATAAATTAAATACGGGTATCAAACTAAAGAGGATTAAGAAAGTTTCCTAACGAAAATATTTTGAAGCGGTTGACACAAAATCTGGGCACATTCTTTTTTTTCCAAATCAAAAAAATTGTACCTCCGCATTTTATGGAAGCCAAATATACTGAATATTTTTGAAGAAAGTGCGCGATATATAGACTCGGGTTATAAGATTAGAAATTAGATTTCCCGAAGAAAGTCGATAAATTTTTTACTTTCTAAATACCGTTGAAAATATTTTAACAACTACCCACATTCTCACAAAAAAAGAATGTTTTATAAATAGAAAATTTGTTTGAAAATCTCACTTAGTAAAGCTTTTAAATCTGTTTTTTTATTTTTTTATGAGGCCATAAGAGTTTTGGGAGGTAGCAACAACAAAAAAATACTTTCAAAGCACAGCAAAGCGCGCCGGGTATTTGCTAGTCTAAAGATACACATTTTTATTTCTTAGTCAGTATAGAATCTGTATACTTTTCCACATGTTTGCAGTTCTACAGTGTCTAGTGTCTGTCTAGTAAGTAAGTAAGAAATAGAGATATAACCCAAATCATCAAAAGTAGGTTATGCGGTTAGACTGCTGTGAGCTACTGCATTCCATTAGGCTGCCTGTGATGACACATGAATCTGTTTGCATCTCTCGCCCTTGGATCCACAAGCCGAGTGTACAAACCTGCGACCTTTCAATTCACCACCCTAGTGTAATTTAAGTTTCGTAGGTTATGACTTTTCAAATTTCTCTTGGGATTAACGAAATAAGTGCTTTCGGTTTAGGGCTCTTCCGATTTTTTTCGGACTCTGTACAGGCATTTGTAAAGGACACTAAGGACAATGACGGAAATCGTTTAACAATACATGACCATAAGGCGCTCTGCGTTCCTTCAAAAAATAATACGACGAGATTTTAAGAGAAGTGCTTTTCTTTGGATGGCTAATTGAGAGCTGTTATGTTTAGATTGAAAGCCACTACAATAGTCTGGCTAACGAAAAGATAGATAGATAGATAGCTGCCCAGAGTGCATATCTACATCACCGCTATCATCCAATTGGATGGAAAATCTGTATAAAAATATAAAGAGTCCAAGGAACCTAGATCCATCTTAAGTGCGAAGGAAAAACACCATAAATTATTTACATTTTATTAAACACAGCTGACAGAAACTCGTTTTAATTTTATTTAAGTAAAAATATCTCAAATTACCGCTGATGTTGGAGCAGATGAGCCATTGATCGCCGAAAAAAGTATGCTTTTATTTCCTGTATAAAGGTAATCCACAATGATTTTAAGTTAGATGCTGAATTTTATCCAACCCAATTGAAAGCGTCAACTTACATATGAAAGATAAAATAAATCCAAAGATGAAAGGAATGAAAACTAAAATAAGGGAAAATAAATATAAACATCGTATGAGTAAACCACTTAACTCGCCACAGAGCGCATACTACATAT
>NW_023458559.1:27664003-27699839 GCF_013731165.1 Rhagoletis pomonella
ACTTTTTCCATAGAAAAGTTATTTTAGTGCTAAATATTTACTTTTAAATTGTATAATTTTTGTATTAGGCAAAAATGAGGCGATTTCATAATTTTTCCCACAAAATAAAAAAAAAAATCCTAAAAAACATTTTTTGCAATCTTCGACAAGTTTTTTTTTAATTTTGTGTTATGAATATATTTTCTCTCAAAAAATTATTTTATTCCAAAATCACCATAAAAGTGAATAAAAAAGATATGTATATATGATCATTTTCTCAAAAATAAATGTTATTTAAATTAAGTTTAGATTATTATTTAGCGAAAAAAATGATTTTTCTCCAAAAAATGTTTATCACCCAAAAATATTTTTTGTTGATTCATCATTTTTGTTAAAGGATGTATGTATTTCTCTTAAAAACTATTATTTTTTCTCAATTGCATAAAAAACCCAAAAAGCAAAAATAAATAAAATGAATATTATGATGCAGTTTAATATGTAGAAACTAAGTTATTTTTTTTTGGCCAAAACAAATTTATTTTTCAAAATAAGTATTATTCCTCAAAAAAAAAATAATATTTTTCAAAAATTTACACTTTTTAATGCCTGGAAATTTTTCTAATTGTTGCGAAACATTTTTTTTTCAAGACAATAATTTTTTCTTATGTTAAGTTTGTTATAATAGATACTGTTAAAAATTAATATTTTTTTAAGTATTTTTTCTAAAATCTCCGAAAGTTCAAAAAAGTGCGGAAAATAAATAATATGTATTTATACATTTTTGGTATTTTAAATATTTTTTCTAAAATTATAAAAACAAAACCGCCAAATGCACACAAATTTCCTATGAGTGCAGACATTTTTTGTTAACTATTTTTCCCTTGGTCATAAATCGGTTAACACGTCGACTATCTGCTCGGTCCAGTCAGAGGGCAGGCATTGGTGCGCGTTCTTAAGTTAATACCCACAGTATGCAAGGATTAGTTCCTGATTAAAATCTATCAGGCCATTTGATACTTTGACTCTATTGCGAAAAGAGTTCATGTTGTAAAACGAAACAAACCCGAAACCCTTTACGTGGTCCTTAGAGAAAAAGCGCAATTGGGATGAAAAAATGAAGGCCATAAACCTCAGCTGGTCAGAAATGACATATACATACAGTCAGATTTTCATAACATTGAGTCCTGAAGCCCGCAGCTGATTGCTCAACACGGCTAGAAATGAGGAAAAGTTCTCTTGTCGAGCCTGAGGCATTTTTTTCTCACTTCTTTACCGAATCTCAAAAGGAGTCTTTTTATTAGGGCAGCTGTAGCGAGATTAGATATCCACAAAAAAACTTGGTGGATAATTATTGCAATCCGTTATCGTAATTTAGTGAACAAAAACAATTTTTCGATTTTTTAGTGCTGCGCCAATACTCTTTGCCAGCGCTGTCCAAGTACAAAAGCAGTATGTTGAATACACTTATATATAGCGCATAGTAACAGCAACCTGTGGCACGCGCACACCTGATAACAATATCAGCCATGCGCAACTCCCACCACCACCTGAATATATGTAAACGCACAAACATTTAACACCAATACTATACTGGCACCCGAACTCCAACACATTTAGAAGGAACTGACAAACAAGGGGTGGCAAGTATAGCAGATGGGCATGTACATATTCAATTTTCACTTTTCGAAAAATATTCAAACCAGTAAAAGAAGGAATGGAAGCAAGTTTTTAGCGGGTGAGTATAAGACAACGAGGCAGGTGGATTTCTCGAGAACTAATAAAGTCTTAAGAAAGTCTTTAACTAAGCGATGATGAGGTACTATTATGAGGGTGGTATTGAGTGTTGATAACGTGGTGAAATATGTAGGTAGGGTGCAGGATGAAGAGCTTTAGGAACTTTTGTTATGCAAAAGTATTAGCGAATGCTGTGACAAACAAATAAGCAAGCAAAGAAAAACAGGCAAAGAAAATAAAGTTCGAAGAAGGAGAAATAAAATAAAGAATTAAATGGCGAAGAAAATACGATAGGAGGGTGAAAAGTTAAAGCAGGTAAATTGACAGCGAAGATGGGAAGCTGTTGATAGCTAGTTAAAATAATAATTAATTATCCAATAATAAGGACAGCAAAAGCAAATAAATTCCAAAAGGTATGAAAACAACAGAAGTAGCAAAAAAACAAAAACAAAAACAAATGCGTAAATACAAAAGCGCAGCGTACTGAAAAGGAAACACAAATAATTGCTAACGTATGCAAACGTCGAATTAAGCATTTCAACAGAAGAATTCTACAAAGAGAGCAAAAACAACAATTAAAGCAGATTAGGGGTAGAAAAGTAATAAATTACGCTGTGAGGAAAAATAGTTCAAAAGACTAAAATAAAAATGTATACATTGGGGATGACATCGCTAGCTGCATACTTTTGTGCGCTCAGTCTGAATTACCAATAAGTGTAGCAGTATTAAGCATGGTTGAGTGCTTTTGAAGAAAGATATTTCAAATATTTCCCAAAAATATTAGGTGGCTATGCAGCCAAAAATTGTGTATAGCACACACAAATGCCCAAGTGGGTCAGTTAAAGACCTGATGATAGCTAATGGTACAAATGTACTCCCATGCATATTCGCGTGAAGTGTTTCGTTGACTATATAGCTACTGTGTAGTCGAAATTTTCCGCCAGTCAGCAAAAGAAAGGATAATAGCAAAATTAATGACCTTATATTACAAATGCCTCGACAGTTGTGTGACACTTCAAAAAGATGAAATTGTAAAATTAAAACGTTTATCATTTAATCACGCTCAAACGCAAGTTTATGAGCAGCCTTTTTGTGTTGGTGTAGCAAAACAAAACAAGTGGATTTTGTTATCTAAACATTTTACACAAGGAAATTTGGATATGAAGATAGTGATGGGAAAATGTTTTGAGAAGCTGTGGTAACTTAGCAGGTGGGTTTTATGTGTTTTTTCTTTCAACTTAACCGCACGTGTTTTGTCAGCAACACCAAAGAGATGTGCATCGGTTGGGAATGGACCAGCTGTTGAGCTGATGACTATTTGATAATTGCGATTAGGTACAATTTCTGAAAGAGTAGTGTATGCATTTTTTCTCGATGCTGATAAAGATTTTGATTTTTGAATTTTGTACACTTACCTGAAAAGTTTTTTATCATCACAAAGTGTGAAGATAGGAGAGGGAGAAAAAAATTAAATAACAACAGTTAGAAATAAACATTTTGAGTGAACTACTCAAATGACCGAAATTCAAAAAATCTGAAAAAATACATACATAGTCATAAGAACCAGATAAATGGCGTCAGTAAGGGATGTTGTGCTATTGCATCGAAGCTATAACGATGCCCTGATGTCGATGAAAAGATTGGAGATTATATATGTACATATCATACAAAAAATAGGAAAAATGTTTATATTGTAGTTGTACTTAGCTGCTGTTGGATAACCTTGACAGTACTTTTCAATCCATTTAGCTGCTATTATTTTGTGTGTGGAATAAAAATGTATCTGATTGATTTTAAACTTTTCATACCCATTTTCTTAAGACACTCGTTGCTTGTAATGCAAATATTGAAGCACTCACCTGAAAGGAAAAGAGAAAAGTGGAATAAGTAAATGTATGTAAGTATGTATGTGTTACTTATACAATAGTGTGACTTTACATAATACAAATATGTAAATTAAAAAGTAATCATTGAAATTAAGATCAATAATTTTTATTTTTAGATAATTGCTAAATCGTTATTTTTTTGTGAGTGAATGAGTGAAACATTTAGTGATTGAGCTAGTTGGTTAATTAGTAAGTGAGGAGGTGAGAAAGCGACTGGGTCAGTGAAATACAGAGAAATTGAAAGATTAAGGGAGTTAATAAGTCAGAGAATGGGACTGTGTTCAAGATTTATTAAGTGCAGAAGTGAGTCAGTGAATAAGTGAACTAGTCAGAAAGTGAAAGATTAACTGAGTGAGGAAGGGAGTAATTCAATGAAGGAGTGAGTGAGAAAAAAAGTCATTGAATGAGTGAGTGAGTCCGTGAAATAGTAAGTGAGATAGTGAGTAAATAGTGACTTAGTGAAAAGGTAAGTAAGTGATTAATTGGTTAAGTAAGTTTGTTTTTTCTTTACGATTAAATAGCTAAACGGTTGTGAATACTTGTTTTAAAGAAACTTGATAGGTTATAAACAGTACTACTATAGAGAATATTTTTGGCAGAGATTTGTCACTTGTCTAACTGATAAATTAATTAATTAGTTAAAAGAAATATGGAGACATGACTGACAAATGAAAGAGCTTTTTTAAGAATTCGTTTAATACGACAATTTTTAAGAGGGTCGGTATTAGGGATGTTAATTTTTCGGCTTTTTCCGATTCCGGGATTTTCGGGATGGCGTTGTCACAATTCTAGGATCCCGGGATTTAGATATTCATTACTTTTCAACAACTTGAATCGAAAAAAATGCTTCTATATTGTTTGAGGAGCTCTCCTACCATGAAATAAATAATAAATAAATGGGTTTGAAACCTACTTTTTTATTTCAAGTGGCGTTTTTATTTTTTCTCTCTGACCGCAGGATTTATTTTGAAGGACTTTGTAATTTCAAAGATATGATTAAAAAAAAATTAAAAAAAAAATTCAATGCAATGTGGAATAAAAATATGGGTAACAAATGCCATAGGAAATTTCTTAAGAATTACGAGTAGGTAATTTTTAAGCAGACATAGTTAGAAGAACGAAATTCGAGGATGTTATCGAGTTTATATAAGCCCTTAGCATATAATTTTTTCAAAAACAAATATTACGAATTGTCAAGGATAAAATTTTAAAATCACATTTTCAATATTTACCAGTCCTTCCGCACCAGAAACTTGAATCTGTTTAAATTCTACAGGATTTCCTCATTAATTTTATACCCAGACTTCTTCTCTAAGCACATTTCTCTGAATTTTTTAAATCACTTGTGAATTACTGACGTCAGAGCGAAAAACTAGAAACGAAATTTTACTATATTTGGCCAAGGGTTTCGCGAATATATTGATATTTGTGTTTAAAATTTACTATCGCGCGGTGTTATATATATAATGAGCTAGACATTTATAAAAAAATATTAATTATTAAATAAAAAGAGAAATATAGCCAATGCTGGTCAAGAAAAGGAGAATGCCGGGATTTTGGAGACCTTAAAAAGTCCGGGATCCCGGAATTAACATTCCCAGTTGGTACCCTTTGAAAAGTCAAACTTCTGTTTAATTACAACTATTAGTAACATATATGTGCGTATATCTTCGGCTCCAGATAGTCAATTGAGTTTGTTTTAAGGGGTGGGAAGGTGAACAGAAGAGTACGTGGGGAACAAAATTACAAAAGAGAGTGAATTGCACATTAAGATCCAGATTTTTGCCATCACTGCTGCGCTGAATACCTAGTGTATCGTTGGTGTCTACATACGTCTATAGTTGTCTCTAGTACCACAAAAAAATTTATAAGAACTTAGCTGCATTGTTTCCTCAGCTTTGTAAGATAACCAGCTTAGCTTCGGTTACCATACGCTCGAATTTTCGTATGCGCAAGAGAAATGACAGCAGTAATCCCTCTCGGATTATCTGTAGGATAAAGCCGGCATACGACAACCAGATTTTATTAAAGGTGGAACCATATTTTAGATCCATATTTAGGTCCACTTTCGACAAAAGCAGTAATGACATGGTCTTCACAGCCTTATCCTTTCAACAAAGCATGTCATAGCGACTCAGACAATAATCTGGTAACAAAATAAATAAATCACTTTACGTGCCAACGGCGCAACTTTCTTCAACACATACGTAAGTCCCAAATCAATGCCATTTCTAACAAATTTGTATCTGACTGTACTATTTCAAGTAACGTCACTGTATAATCATGTTGATTTAATCCTTTCAGGACTTCCATTTTCTACTAACACGAGTTGCCAACCAAACAAGCGTATCAATTACACCAGTTACAGATCACACATACAGCTAACCAAATACAAAAAATGTGAGAAAAAAATCAATGCAAAATCGAAAATAATAAACTCCCATTTGCTCTACAACTTCTGTTGTCCTGCACTAACTGATAATTTTAATTAACATTTGAACATTTTAATTACGAACTCAGATAAAAGCCCAAGGACAAACAAGCGACATAAACAGTTATCACACAAAAAAATCTATCGAATGCAATGAAACACAAATTGTTTAGAATATAAAAGCTTTTGTAGATACATATAGGGTGAAGTTAAATATGGATATTGATTTGTATGTGTGTGTGCTATTTAGTTAGACACATTCACATAAGGTTTGTTTGTCGAAAATCCAGCAAGAATTATCCAACACTCAAAATATCAGAGAGTAAGAAAAAATTCTATCGAATTCTCTCTCATGTTGAGAAACTTGCAAATTTTTCCACGAACGCAAATTTGCAGGAATTTGCAAGTTTCCCTGCCAGCTGGTGTCCACGGTTGCATTTCAAACATAATAACTTATTATAGAATTTTTAAAATTCTTTCAGATAAAAAAAAACACGATATACATGTATACATATTTCTTGTTGTTCTGACTTTCTTTAACTAGCTGTCGGGTTTCTTAAATCGACTCTAGTTGCAATTGCATTCCGATTGCGAATAAAATTTTTTTCGGCCGAGTTAAGTTCAAATCATTGGAATTAACTAAATTATATATCTCAACAAGTATTTACTTAATTTTTCCATAAAAAAATCGCTCGTGTTTATAAACTTTTTTAATTTAACGAACTTATTCATTCAAATTAGCGTAGACAAAAATGCAACCATGTGCCACAATCATGTGTTTTTCGTGATTGCAAATTCTTGCTGGCCAAAAATTTTTCCAGCAAGAATTGCAACTTCTCTCAGTAGAACTGTCAATTTGTGCTCTAAATTTTTGAGTGATGGATAATTTTTTGGTCTGCACGAACGCGATTTGGGCAAAAATCATGATAATTCGTGCAAATTCGTACAAATTTTTGGCTCGGCGAACAAACCTATAGTAACACAGAGAAAGCAGCATTTGAGGGTGGTATTTGGAATTTTCGAAATACACGCGTGCATGGGTTGTAAGTTCAAATAAACTGCGAAGCTGTAAGTAAACAAATGTGAAAGCTGTAGTTTTGAAAAACTAACGTTTCCACCCAAAAGCTTTTTTTTGTTTAATGAACATTGTAGTATGCAGGAAGATTAGTAAACAAAGGTAGAATCTATTTGAGTAAACACGCGTTCTATGGACATGCAAGAGGTATACGGAAATGTAGCTAGAATTATAGGGTATATGTGCATATGAATACACGAGCCCTTAGTTTCTTTTTTAGTTGAGTAATGCATATAACAATAATAAATATTTGCATGGCGCTAAGAGATATTATGCACACGTTGCGTTATATTGAAGTACCGAAAAATTCAGTAAAGCCGAGGAAAATGTTTATATATGATTACAAATGCCTTAAAAACCTCATTTGCTGTTGTCACTTGAGGATCTTCTAAGTATTTATGGAGAGCCTTCTCCATCAAAAAAAGAATACTGTGATCACTGAGGAAATTTGTTGCCTTAGGCATGAGCACATCGATATAGTTACGAAATCGATAACAATCAAAGCTTCTTGATTCAGTATTGTAGCTGCGGTGAAGTTTATGAAGCACAGATATTGTAGTTATGTTAACATTTACGTTTACGTTATCCAAATTTTCCGAACGAACGTCACGGCTGCGGTGAATGTTTTCGGTCTAAGATATTTTATTTAAGTCGGAGTGCAGAGTCGAGAAAAATTTCGTTTTTGAACGACCTGGGGCCAATTTCTTAAAGTGACAGTGTTAATTTTGTAGCGGCCGGCATTTTGCCGTATTGTCAGTGACAATTCGACAGTTTAGTGGGTGTTTTGGTTCATAAAAGCAATTGTCACTACAGCTTCAATACCATGAAAAATTCCATCAAAAGAGTGACAAATTGTCGTTGCCGGGTTTTAAAATTGTCGTTGACAAAATTGTTGCCAGTCATATAAAATGTATATGCAATTCATAAGTAATAATTGCGTTTGCTTTATTTTAGTTTATTAAGTTTTATTCACACTATAGAAAAGTAATGAAATGCGCGCAATTACCATATAAATAACTTTACTAAATTCTCCTGTGAAAACTTTCCGACTTAGATATTTAGTTTTGTCGATATTGAGCGCGATAAATGTCGCCTACAATTATGGCTCTAAAATTTTATAGAAAAATCGACAATTGTCGCACCTGTCACTTTTATGAAATAGGCCCCTGGTAGTGACTTTCCACGTTAAAGTATCATGGGAAGTATCGAGAGCACATTGAATTTGAAAAGACTAATCCTTAAGCTGTAACTCAGATTGCTGATTGTTGTTTCGCGATAACATGTACACCATACCAAAGGCCGCTCTGGATTTATCTATTCGGCGGTCAATGTATTCATGAAATTCCTCGGGGTCTCAAGAGTTTGATGAGAGACTAATACACTACCAGAAGACTTTGCTGCCATACTTAAAATCTTGGTATTATTAAATTTGATTCTCAGGCTTGCAGCCTAAGCTTCTCAGTCTAACGCGTTGTCCATTTTAGACAGTTTATGTGGGTGTTTTACGTGGGTAGCTGCCGACGTTGGCCTAACCGGTTGCACCCACGGCATTCATAAGCACAGCGAATCAGATCAGTGCGTTGATCAGGGCCCTGAAATAAAAGCATTTCAGTACCAGTTGACAATGCGGCATGGACACAATAATCACCATGGTAGGGTTCGAGGCATATCTTACCCTCTGTCGTGCTTTGGATACGGCATCCGGTTGCAATGCAACTTCATATCGAGCCGACAAAAGTCAACACTACCCGCAGTTGGATATTAAACCACAACCGCCACGATACCCCTTGAAGGGCCGTACCCAAGTACAGGGCAGAGTAATTTTGGGAGCCTGCTGATCCCCAGAGTACCAGAATTGAATTCCCGGATAGACCTTGTGGCGGAAAAAATTACCAGTTGAGTTACCATACTATTCTGGACTGGTGATCATCGACGCAATGCTTACTCTCCACGTCACCGCCTCCTAAAGACTTCACGCGCAAAGTCCCCCAAGTTAATCGCTGTCCAATGCTCAGACATTGCTCGAAGTCCGCATTCTCTCCCACAAACACTCGGACGGAGTCGTTATGCGAAACGACCGCTATGGCTATTGTCAAACGGTGCTGCCACAAACCGAAGAGTCTGTCCTCCAGCAACCATTTACACAGCCATTTTAGAAAGGTCAGAAAGATGATGCGATAAAAGTTATATGCCGTCAGCGTAGTCAATGTGCTGCAGTGAGCTGGGTATGGATCACCGAAGTCCGCTGTCGGGGAGTGGCCTCATGGTAACATCCAGCACATCCCCAATCACCCAGAGAAAGATAAGAGGTGTGCCTATGTAACCGAAGGTCTCAGCCAGCTTTCCTTTTTAAAGTGCACGACACCTAGCAACCGTTTTTTGGGCACTCCTTTATGGCGCAAGGTGGCCCGAAAGCTTAGGCAGGCCTTTACATAATCGACAAACATCAAACGCAGAGCAGCTCTGCATTCGGCGTACTGCTCGATGAATATTCTCATTGTGTTTTGTGGTCTGCGTAGGAGAAGCCTGCACGGAAACCCGCCTGGGAGTTTTCCATAGTAGAGTACCTACAGATGTTTCTGCTTTAGTGGGAAATTTTATCACCAATTTGGAATAAGTAGAAAATTAAAACTCAACCACATTTTTATTTTATACCAAAGGTGCACACGTGACCAAAATGGAGCCACCGTGCTTTTTCGACGCTAAAGGCCAGCCATTTTGCGTTTCTACGTCATGCAGTAAGTAGTTCATGCGCAAATGGTTTTGTTGAGTACACACATTCTGAGGCAAAAATGTTGCGCTTGTATTGGAAGCTCTGCCAGCGCAGTGCACCACTGGTTTGGAATTTTTGCTGTTTATGTATATTTTCCTACTTAAAAAAGGGCGAAAGAAAGCCCACCTGTTGAGGATTTAGAGGGTTAAAATGTTCCACAGAAATGTTTTATGCTACATATTAACTAAAATTACTGAACACATCGTATGCCTAAAATGTGAGGATCATATGGTTTTCTAAGCCCATTTCCCATAAGAATGTACAAAAGAGGGGGGGAGAGGAGGGGCTGGGAAATAAAATGAAAACTAGCCTTTATTGTTTTTGGTCTCCTCTACTAGCCGAAGCCGTTGTCAGAACATTGGCTTTTTTTAATTGCCAGATATCACAATCTCTCGGGTCATGCTTTTTCGGAATTTTGATAAAAATGGGATCAGTCCACTCATCTGCGAAGCAGCTGCTGTTCCGGGAAATGCAGCAATGTAGCGGGGAAGTTTGGGTAAAACTTTAAAAATTCCGGCAAAATTTCATTTAAACTGATGTCTTAGGGGAATACTACGAATTTTTTGGACATTAGCAATCTCAAAAGATATCTGGTTGCGGAGAAATAAACAAACGCGTATAATCCACAGTTTGCGCAAAGAAGACCACAGTAATGCAAAGAAGACCCCACGAAACGAGGAAAAGAACGGTCGATCGAGAGGTGAAGAAATTCGGGTTAAGCTGGAAGTAGCTGAAACCAATTTCCAGAAAGAGAATCAGATGGCGGCCAGCGTTAGTGGACCACCTATGTCTTGCTTGGAATAAAAGTAAATGAAAAATAAGAAGATAACTCTATGCTGTATAATCCTTCTCGAAGAAAGATTTTTAAAGCATAAAGCTCAGAATAATACAACTTCTATACAAAGAATGCTTAAAAATATATTTTTTTATTAATCTCTTAAACCATCCTCAAGAAGGGAGAATGAAAAATATTTGTTGAAATTTTTCTTGAGGGCTGGATACTAGACTTATTTTGTTAAAAAATGTTTGAAACGTTATTGTTAAAGAATTAAATAAAACAAAACACTTGATATATTCGATGTATATAAACCAAGGACATAAACAACATTCCAAAATTTATGCATGTAATATTATTTCTATTGCTTGCGTCCGACATTTTATTAGTCTATTCGATGATTTGAAAATTTTCATTACAAAGTTATTTTATGAGTTTTGTGGTTTCACATTTGATTTGAAAATGGAATTGTAACAACGCAGTTAGGTAAAGCAAAAATATAAAAATTGTGTAGGTACTTGAACTGATATGGGGATTTTTAATGCACAATTCAATTGCAAAATAGGGAGGAGAAGTGAGAAATATTTTCACAAATACCTATAACATACAACGAGTTGGTGGCAACAATAAAATCAGGGTAGGAAAAATGAGAATAATAAGCGAAATTTCCAACAGTGGTAATAGAAGTAATGAAACCGGCAGCAATACTATCAACAAGCGCTGATAATAGTATTGCATTACAACAAAACAAAAATAAGCAAATTGATGACAACGATATATGCGAACGTTGCCACCGTTGCGTAACAATAGCGACAGCAGAAGCCATAATAATTGGCGAATAGCAATAATAAAAAAAAAATGTAGATGATTTATTTTTAAAATTTTTGTTGCCAAATCAATACCGAATACTTAGTTTTGCCTGCGGACAATGGCAATAATGACATGATGGCTAAACCACAATTTGTTAGCATTCAAATTTTGCATACATCGAGGGTTGTGAATGGGTGCGCTTATGTAACACACCCAAAATAACAATATTTATAATTATTTCAGCAATGTAAGCCGCCGCACACGCCACCGCACGCTGTCCTTCAACTCATTCATACACACACATCACACACGCCCACGCACACAAAGCAGCTGGCCGCAGCTCACCGCAATGTTGTCAGGCCAGAAAATTCGTGGAATTGCTGCCGCTGCTGCTATGCGAAAATTTTGCAATTTATTAGCGACTCGCATGCATGTATGCATATATTAGTTAGTTATATAAACTAATAAACAAACAAACAATATTTGCACTATTCGCATGTTTGTTGTAGTATTCAAATATGCTTGTTGCGTTTATTTGTTGAATTGCTGCTCTCGTTGCTGTCGTTGTTAATCATTCAAGCTTCAATGCTTTATTTATATGCCAGCAGGCAAGCAAGCATTACAATAAACTAAGTTTGCCATGTAATATTTCAAGCGTGCGATGAGGCGTATGAGTGACAAACAACTATGAACATGGACCCTGCAGTAAAATTTTGAGACAGTTTTTTAAAGCGCTAGTTCCGCACTACACATTTCAGAGCGATCTCTGAACTAGTGCAAAACGGTTGCAGAGAGGCACAGTTGAAACTTTTGGTGTGCTACTTGCGCTCTGTTGAGAAGTAAATACACAAAGTCTCACTTTTCGTACAATACTAAAATAGCTCAGCGGGAAGACCTCCGTCTTTAGCTCGCGGTTCAAATCGCGGTGGAGGCAGTTGTGATTTTCAGATTTAATAAATTTAAATTGTTGAGTGCCGCTTAAAAATTGAAGAGAAAATGATCAAATTTAATATAAATAAATTAAAAGAATAAAAAAATTAAACAAAATGCAATCTGTAAAAGAACAGAAAAAATTCAAAAAATATTAAAAAAATCTAACAATAAAAATTTTTTTCATAAAAAAACTTATTATCGCAGATCTGTCCAAATGGAAACAGTTCAGAAAAGAAAAAAAAATATCCAGTAATCTAGTTTTAGAATTTTTTCTGATAAAAACTTATTGTCGCAGAACTGTCGAAAATGGAACCAGTTCAGAAATAGTTCGAAAGTTCTGCATAGGTGGCAATTTCCACTTCGTAGGACATCGCCATGGAAAAAGAGACAGTTGAAAGTAAAGCGTTGGGATAGATCGAGAACCAGTACCGCCTCTTAAAGAGCTAGTTCTGAACTAGCGCGATTTACTGCAGGGAAACAACACAGACACATTTGCGTGTATGAACGCTTTTATGTATGTATGTATGTATGTGTGCTTGTTTAAATGCATTTGCATTCGATTTGGTCTTTGTTGCTATTTCTATTGTCTATTCCTGCAGCTAACGCTTTGCGGTCGACTTGCTACGGCGCGGCTGCTGTTGCAGCTGTCCAGCCTACTCAGCTTTGCTTTGTGACTGCTGTTCGCGCATAGATAACAACGCATTGACGTGCAACTGTCAGCATCAACACCCACAACTGTCAAATTCATCAAAATCACACATTGTATGCGACAGCGTCGAGCGACCGCGACCGCTACCGGGACGTCAGTTGGTGGTTATTTACCATCAGCTGCCTGTTGTTATTGCTTTCATTTTTTCGTAGAGATTTAGCGCATGTTGGCTGGATTCAATGCATTTTTATTTTAGTTAGGAATGAAGTTTGTGAATTTAAAAATAAATGGATGAAACTTAAACGGAATTGAGGCTAAAGAGCTTTCTCATAAGCTCCAAAGTGAGTCTTTACAAGGCGCAGGGAAACCGCGGACTAGTGAATCAAATTTCTAGTTCCGTACTAGGTCTTTATCGCCAAAAAGGAACTAGTCCGATAGGAACTAGATCCCCACCAGTCCAAAATCGGTGAAAAGTGGTACTTTTAAGAAACTATTTTTCTCAGTTTTTTTCACTAGAAATCTATATCTAAAGTGACGAATTTAGAAATGGTTCGGAACTAAAGAAAAAGGAATGCAGAACGAACTAGATCCTATTTGTCGAATTTAGAACTATTTCGAAACTATCGAATAAGAGATGCAGCGGGGGGGTTGTTTACTTTACATAGATATGTGATCGGCGGCTTTTTCGTTCAAATACGCTTCTATTCTGAGCTTCGCAGATGCTTTTTCATAGCCTGGTAATACAAAACTAAAATTTGTGTTAACATGTCAACATCTTGGGACCGTCTGAAATCTAAAAAGCGAGCACCTCTGCAAACTCAGCTACAGCTAAAGGTATGTAAACGTACATTTCTTAAAATTTCAAATTGAAAACACATTTCTCCCAAAATAACTTAAAATCGCACACACGGAAGAACCAAAAAGATTGAAAAATCATGATACTTTTTTCTTTCGTCTGTCGATTTTAGAACTGGTTCGGAACTATAGAATTTAGGACTAGTTCGGAACTATCGAAAAAGGGATGCAGCGGGGGGCAACTGACACTTCCTAGGACATCGCCATGTTAAATTCGCCAGTTGCTTGCATGCAAAAGAGATTTATCGCGAACTAGTACTGGGTCTAAATGTACTACACCTTTTCAAGTTTATAATGAGAAAATACAAATTGATAATGTGAAATGTAAACTCATATTGAGAAAGTACAAATTGATAAAGAGAAATGTAAATTCATATTGAGAATATATAATCTGATAATGGGAAATCTAAATTGATATTGAGAAAATACAAATTGATAATGAGAAATATACATTCATATTGAGAAAACACAAATTGATAATGAGAAATTTAAATTCATATTGGGTATATATAAATTGATAATGAGAAAACGAAAATTCATAATGAGAAAATACGTACACTCAGGCCTATCGCTGGATCGTTAGCGAAGATACGGAAGCAAAACCAAGATGTGTAAGCGACCGAAAAAGCTGACTGAAGACAACGTGATGACTATGTTATCCTGGCTTGAAGGTGACTGCAGATTTACCCTTGGACAATTGAAAAGAAAAGTACAGAACCAGTTTAATGTAGAATTGAGCACCACAGCAGTGGCAAATTATCTCGAGGGCAATCTGTACCATTGCAAAAAAGTCCATACGCAACCAATAACCATGAACTCGCAGGATAACAAATTAAAACGAGCCAAAAGTAGTAAACAAATAGCATGGAAGGATGAAACAAATTTTAATTTGTTTTGCCGAATGTCACGTGGCCGACAAAAAAATTGGCCACCGTGCCACTCTATAGCTCCCTGCTTCCAGAGAGCCAAAAGTCCACTTTATTGATGCAATAACCACAGCTGAAGTGTTACACATAAAAAGGCAAACGGGGGCGCTCACACACAGTGGGGGTATAAATGCGTTGTCCAATTGTAATTTCGGGTTGTATATATTATACATTTTTTTGGCAGTGTCCTTTGATGCTTGCTTTAATTCACCTAATATCTCGACATTAGCTCGCAGGCTCCAGAGTAATGTACTTGTAGCTCTTCATTGATATAATTTTTTATGTTCTCATTATCAATTTACATTTTCTCATTAAGAATTTACGTTTTCTCATTATCAATCTATATATTCTCATTATGGACTTACATTCCTCATTATCAATTTATATATTCTCAATATGAATTTATATTTCCCATTATCAATTTTTATTTTCTCATTATGATTTTATATTTCTTATTATCAACTTATATATTCTCAATATAAATTAACATTTCTCATTATGAAGTTGTACTTTCTCAATACGAATTTACGCTTCTCATTATCAATTTGGGATTTCCCAATATGAATTTACATTTTCTCATTTTAAACTTGAAAAGGTGTAGAAGCGCACCAGTTCAGAACTAGAGATTTTCCCCACAGGGATTATCTGCAGTATTACGTGATATATTATTACACCGTACGACAGTAAATTGTATACACAAAAAATTAATATATTAGGGAAAATATGGCGAAATTATAGTAAAACTACATACTTAAATTTTCCCTCTGACGCCAGGATTTTTTAACGGACTTTGATATTTAAAAAATGTGATTATTTCAAAAAATGATTTAAAAAATTCAGTAGGATAAAAATAAAGGTATCACATAAAAGAAAAAATCTGTAGAATTATAACAGAATGCATTTTTGATGCATAAGGACGAATGGGTATGGAAAATGTCCCTTAAAAATTTTGTCCCTAAATATGCTTAAAAATTTAAAATATTTAGTTTTGAAAAAATTATTGTTTGAGGGTTAATATACCCACGACCATATCGTCGAATTTCGTCCGGCAAATTTTTTTAATTAAAAAAAAAATTAAATTTATTAAAAGCGCATTTATTATTTCCGAATTCTGGAGAATTTTCTCTTTCATTTGGTACCCATATTGTTATTCTACATTGCACTGATTTTTTTTAAATAATTTTTTTAATTAATCACATCTTTAAAATTTCAAAGTCCTTTGAAAAAAAAAATCCTAACATCAGGGTGAAAAACTTAAAATGCAGTTTTACTATATTTGGCCCATAGTTTCGTAAGTATATCGATTCTTTCGTGTGTTTGAAATTTTTTTTGTTTTTGTCGCACGGTGTTATATCTGGAAATTAGGATATTAGAAGGTTAATTTGGATCCTCTTAAGTGGAAATATGAACAAAAGAATGGTTAAAAAGTAGCTTACCGTCAATGAAAGCACCAACATAAACTTATTTATGATAACGCATGATGTAGTCATGAAGAGGGAGGTAAAAAAATCTCCTAATTCTTAGAGCTCCTTGTTATAGTTTATAGACGGATAAACTACTCGCTCTACTGCTGCTGTTGCCGCGTTTCGCTTAGATTATTTATATGCGTCCGAACGCTGAAAATTTTCTACCGAAGTGGTTGGAACAAACAAACAACACCTTTGTGAAGTTGCCATGCACGTGGCCATCCCGAAATATGCAGATAATTGTACTAAATAATGATGAAAATAATTGCATAAACCAACAGATTCTCTATGTGCATCACATAATGTAATACGAGAATTTCACTTCCCTTCCATTCTATACATATGTATTTAATTTTAGAAATAAAGCACTAAAAGCTCGCTGTAAAATGATGCTCAAAATATATTTTTTCAAATAATTTTTTTTTAATAATTTTTTTGAAGTAAAAAACGACTTTATAATTTCCTCAAAGAATATGGTAGCTTCAATTTAAAATAAAATATCAAAAGCACAGTTTACATCAAATGGGAGTAATTTCGAATAAGAAGAAGTGAAACTACCTTTAAATATTTGTTTCATGGGACGCTGATTCCTTTCAAACAATTCTTCCAAATATTTCTAAGTGAGCTGTCCGCAAAAAGTCGCCTTTCGAGTATAATATTTATATAGATATATTTAGTGTTTTGGCCATGTAGTTTCTCTATTTGGAAAAGTTGACAAGAACTATAACATTTGGTAGTAGTACTAGGAAGCCCGAAACTGATTTTGACACCATGTTATATTGACTCCTATACTGAACTTGGACCCAGAATTGAACCCTGGGGAATGCTAGAACAGCTGGATGTTACGTTGCTAGCACATACTACCTGTGAACGATCAGTAATGTACGATTTCACTAAATTTAAAGCCGTTTGTGAGAAGTTAAATAAGTTTTTAAGTTTTAGACATAGGATTTCATGACTAACGGTATCAAAGACTTTTGAATGGTCAAGAAGAGTTAGAAAGGTAACGCGATTGTTGTCGATGTTCTGTCTAATATCATCAGAAACTTTAATGAGTGCCGTCGTACAACTCCAGTTAGACCTAAATCCAGATTGGTAAGGGTTAAGCAAGGAGTTGCGACTTAAGAAGAAATTTATCTGGCGGTGCATAATGCGCTCGAGGACTTTGGAAAGTAAGGGAAGAATCGCAATAGGCCTATAATCACTATTGGGTTTTTCAATTGGAACTATCTTAAATCTTTTCCAGCAGTGTGGGAAGTTACCAAGATGGTATTCAGAGCAAAAGTTACATAAGGTAGAATTTTAGTTAGAATGCACTTGAAGAACTTAGGATGAATACAATTTAGTACCAGTAGCATTCGACTTAACGCTAAGTATAGACTGAACAACTTCACAATCATCAACACTCTTGAAACAAAAACCAGAAGACGTAACATTCAAACAAGTACTATACCTTACAGGACATACATATATTGCAGCATTCTGCGGACAATTGCACAAATGTTTTGTTAAGCTCATTCACTTCTAAATTTTCCGACACATAATTGCTTTTGTTACCAATCCCGATTTCAAGAATACGTTTCCATGCCTTTTTAGAACCTATTGCAATGCTGAATTGACGTTCATAATACTTAAGCTTTTGATGTTTTATGGCTCTGGTAACTTCTCTTCTCCGAGCCTTGAAATCACTGTAGGTTGTTTCACACCTAGATCGCTTCCATTAACGATAAGCCGCGTTCCGCTTGTGAATCAGTTTCTTAATATAATTGTTAAACCAAGGGCGGTTACGAACACTGGTTGATTTAGTTACGAGCGGAAAAAAATTCTTCGAAGGGTGTATTAATATGGGTCTGAATAAAATTAATCTGATCGTTTGAAGAAACGAAGTTGTAGACGGATCCCCAATCGGTAGCATCGACAGTCACTTCAAGTTGCTTATAATCAATGTGTTGAAAGTCCCGATATGAAAACGATAACTCAATACAAATGTTCATGAAATCAAATGTCAGAAAGATGAGATCGTGCTTGGAAAAATTCGGAACGGATAGTTGGTCATAGATTAGTATTTTTGATATATCACTTACAAAAAATAAGTCCAAAAGAGTGCAGCTGGTTTGAGTGAAATGTGTAGGAGTCCTTATGTTGGCAGAATACAGACCCAAATTTCCCATTTCTGTTGAAAATTTACCTTCTCGAAGTAGGTCGCTGTTAAAATCCCCAGCTATAGCTATCTTGTTGTAGTTTAGAGTAAAATTTCCGATGAAATCCATAAAGTACTAATAAAAAACATGTTTGTTAGGTCTGTAAACACAGTCTATGATAATTTTCTCGCAATTAGATATAATTTCGACAAAAGGATATTCTCTAGAATTGGAAGCTTCCGAAGTACACTTAAGTTTACAAGATAAACCAGATTTAACAAATACGGCAACACCACCACCATGACTAACTCTATCTTGACGAAACAGTTTATACCCATTAACTCAAAACAAACTATCACTATGCCACAAGGAGAACCAAGTTTTAGACACACACACAACATCTACATCAGAAGATTCAAAAATATATCTGAACTCGTAAATTTTGGCTGGTAAACTTTGAGCGTTTAGATGACATACTTTTAATCCTTGTTTTTGCTTACTTAGGATATGTATCATATTAAAAGTGCTGTCATTACCTTTGGAACAAAATCGATCATCCACACTCATTTAGACAAAGGAGAACACACCGCACTTTAAGGGCAAATAGAATTTCCCGGTATGTGCCAAACGCATTATAACATATAATAATTACAAACGATAGGGGGGAGAGTGTCTTTAGTAATAAAAGGTAGAAAGAAGAAGAGCAGAGCGAGTAACAAAGTTTCTTACGAATAAAACATATCAGAAGGCCCCTTAGTCATTTGATATTTTGCAGTAGTTTCTCTAAGGCCTCTTTGCAAAGGATCTTGACGGCAGTACCACCAGTTTGGGCACGAACCAACACCTCACCTCTCAAAGAAAAAGCAGTTGTTATTCGCTTTTGCTTATTATTTGACCAAAATAATTAAAACAAAATTATTGGTTCGGAATCAATTTTTTCGGCAATAGCTCGCGCTTGGTTCACAATGAAAGTTTGACGTTTTATGATTTTTAACACCAACGTAGTTTTGTAACTCGGAAAATTCATCCACTCTCTTAGCACTATGAACGAAGAAATTGTAAACATATCAGGCAATTTTTTTTACTTCTACGGGATCTACGGAAAAGTATCAAAATTTAAGGAGAAGTGCCTCTCCGAAATTCATCGACAAATGTATCGCTTTTGATCCACTTGGATCAAAACGGTCACACTGATGCCTCGTCAATATGGTTGAAGAAAATTTCTCCGATTCAATCGCCGCACCACAGGTTTAAGCCAAGTTCTATTAAAGCTCATGATCTATTTCAACCTAACCAACCTCAACCGAAAAAAACGTTGACATATGCAAAAAAAAGTCCATACTTGTCACAAGCAGAATTCTTATAAAAAAATAAAAAATAAAAAAATTTCAAAAAACGGAGTAAATTTGATTAACTCACTAGATGAATTAAATTAATTTGGTAGTTGCATTTAATTTGTTAGCGTACAAGCGAACATTTGTGTACATATGTATATATGTCCACATGCATACAAATATACAACACAAATGACTCGGTGTCATATGCGAATGTGGTTAACCACTGACGTCAACCACGGAGACGGTTGATAAACAAGACAAAAATGTTTCATTAGGATGTGAATTTTTTTTTAATTGCATACCAAATATTTTCTGTAATCTTTTTTTGTGTAGTGTAGAGCAGCATAATAAACAACGCGAGCGCTGAAAAAAAAAAAATTTAACACAAAAAAACAAGACAAAAAGCTGAACTTATGAAGGAAATAATCGGGCAAACACATGTTCACACAAAAAAGGAATATACGCTCATTTCAAAAGAATGTTTAGCAGTAAAAAGAGACAAGGCAAAAGTGCAGATGACAAGAAACAAACAAAAATGTCACAGTTGCAAGAAACAAAGAAAAAGCAAAAAAAATAATAATTTAAAATGAACTAAAAATTTAAATTTCCTAAGAAAAAGTAAAATTTCCTAAGGAAAAGTAAAATTTCTTAAGCAAAAGTAGCATTTTTAATTTTAAACAACAAAAGATTTTAATATGACAGTACTGCATCAAAAAAAAATCACATAGTTTTGCGAAAATTTCTTATACATTCGCTTGCTCTAAAATTACCGACTTCTCTGGCTGCAGTTCTACGAAGTTTTGCATTTGGGTA
This sequence comes from Rhagoletis pomonella, assembly GCF_013731165.1. Classification (NCBI taxonomy): domain Eukaryota; kingdom Metazoa; phylum Arthropoda; class Insecta; order Diptera; family Tephritidae; genus Rhagoletis; species Rhagoletis pomonella. The sequence continues at coordinate 27,684,587 of NW_023458559.1, forward strand.
ATTGAGAAAAAAAAGAACTGTTTGCCTGAATTTTTGGTTGCATATTTTTCTGCACTTTTATGGTCACTGCATATTTGTTTTTCTTCCACGTGATTTATATTCAACTATGCAATTATTCGAAAGCACTACGCATCGGTGTTTCATAGCTCAACTGTTTTGCAACATTGAAAATTGAGCGTTGCAAAACCATTTATTTCATACATAAGTGTATTTAAAACCGACAGCTGCATAAAATTTTTCCTGCATAAGCTAATGTGTGGCTGTATTAGCATATATGAGCGTCATATTTGAATGGCGCTTAATTAAATGGTTGCACTGGCAAAAAAAGAAAAGTTTTGCGGGAGAATGTTAAGTCGGGTTTAACCCTTCTGAAATTATTGGGTCAAAATGATCCAATTTCCATGAAAAGTTTCTTTAATTAAAGAGCTAGTTACTCAGGCGTTGTATATTCATTTAAAGCATAATCAGCTATGGTTTTGCGAAAAAAAGAGTTTTTTTTATTTTATTTTGTTTTCTGGAAGGTGAGATAGTTTTTTCCTTGTATATACCCTCAGTGATTTTGCGTCATTTTGACCCAAAATTATTATATAGTATTTGAGGGAAACTTTGAACCGGTAAACATACAGCACTTGCCGATAAAGTGTCTGCATCTGATAAATAAAATATTAAATTAATTCAAATTGAAATATCGTTTTTTTTTTTTGTAAATTTACTAATTTATATTATTGGGTCAAATTGACCCAAAAACATTATAGGTTAAAGCAAAATGAGCGCAAAATAACTTAAAAAAAACATGAATTTCTTCTCATAAAAACTGCCTAAAAAGCCGTCTTCAACTATAGAAAAAACGGTGGTTTTAGCAGATCCATCAGGTACGTCCCATTCACCCCCAGTCTAGCTAGTTTGAGTAAATTATTCAGTATCAGGGCTGCATATAATATACTATAGTGAAATGACAGTAATTGTGAAGTTATCGAAGTTGCAATATATAAATTATCAAGTTTATAAGAAAATCTGCCTTTTGGTACCTCGGAAAAAATACCTTATTTTCATAACTAGCACAACGTTAGTCGGAGCGTGAAGCTAATTACTTTATTACCAACTAAGTATTTGATCGTCTACATCTCGTAAAAATCATTACTTGCGAATAACTGTAGGAACGCTAAAATGGCCCAAAAAACACCGAGACACGTAAACTTAATTTTGGGGCGTAGATTACGAATCTGTATACCGTGTTTCTAGTTCACGTCATTTTCCCAAGATAGCTTAATTTTAAGTTTGTATTAGCGACTGAAAAAAATTGAGCAGAGACAAATTTTAATAATAACATACTCGTACATGGCGTATGAGTAACATTCTTTCCTGTTCAATTTTCACACAAAAATGTTATTGCGCAGTTTAATTTTATATTTATGCATCGATTTTATTCCTTAATTGTAGGTAGGTAGGCTGTAGGTGGCACTTCCCACCGCACCCTGGCTGGTGTTATCGCTTCAACGGTATCATTTCTTCACCGACTAGGCGGCCATGTAATGTCGCTGTGGACTGTTACCCGTATACGCTTTGGTATAATTACAAAATATTCAGAGGTAATTAAATATGAGAGCAGTATACATTATTGGATGAATTGACCACATTCATCCCGTAGTGGAGAGAATATTACAGCTGTAGTGAAGAGTGTGGGTGAAGACCGAGAGAAATCGATTACGAACGGATCCTGGCTTAGAGGCCTACAAAATCTAGCTCGTTTAAGAACTAAAACGGACAGACTTGAACGTATGCTTTGATTTCAGTCAATGAGCGCTCTATCAGCTCAATAAAGACCCACTGTCTTGGCGCCGAGTTTTGTTGAGTGACGAGGCACATTTCTGGCTGAGTGGTCTATAATAACGGACTTTTTTGTTGCCTTAAATTGACGCACGTGATGTCGGCAACATTTTGTTTCAGCAAGATGTTGGCATTATTGAGACATAATTTGGAGAGTAGCTAATTTCGTGTTTCGGACCTGTCAACTGGCCGCCTAGATCGTTTGATATCAAAACTCTGGATTTTTATCTTTGGCGTCAAAAGTCTTCGTCGATAAGCCAGTTACGATGCGAAATTCGGAAGCCAACATTACACGCTTAATTCGTTAGATGCCGGTAGCAATGCACCCATTGCAATGCTCGAAAGAGTGATTAAAATTTGGAACTTCCGAATGGACCATCTACAGCTTAGTCCCGGTCGACATTTGAATTAAGTTATTTTAAAAAAGTAAATGCCAGAGATTGTTCTTTCAGGTAATAGTAAACATTGAATTCTATTTCAAGCATTTTAGAAATTAAACAAGGTTAAGATGGGTCATACTTTACTTATTATACTAACTCTCAGTGGTCAATGTCCCCTCCCACCTTATCCAAAATATATTTCATTACAGCACCATTATTATCATCTTTTTTGCCTTTATGCCACTCGTCAAAAAGTGCGCTTCGGATGACTGCCATGTTTATTAATGAAAATCAAAAAATTGTGCAGACATGCGAAAAAAGTGCCTACGAAATCTAACAGTAGAAACAAATATTCCTTATTAGTTTGCATATAAACACCAGATTAGATGAAGTTACATTCGAATGATCTGCTCCAGTAAAAATCTTAATGTTTTCGCAGTTACTTACTTTTTGGAATATTTTTTGTTTAAATATATAGAAAATTATCAATCTTCACTACAGCTTGGAAATTTAGTCAAGAAATTAGAAAACATTGAAACTAAACCATGCATAAATAATTATTTTAAAATAACTTCGCAAAAAAAAGTACTGCCACTTTAAAGTATGCGAAAAACTTCACGCTAAAAATATAATATTTTTACGTGTCACAATGAGCAACGTTTGACACAGATTATTTTTGTTGTTATTATTTTTTCTTATGAATTTATTAGATGGACTTAGTAGCCGAATATTTGTCACCAGAATGCGAAAAATCACGGCCATCTGAAATCATTTTATTTTGGACTTTTGGCACGCTAAAATTGAAAAAGGGCACAGTGTGCGCCGCTAACAGTATGGGCAGTTTTTACCGATCTCACCAAAAGAGTGTATAGATGTCTTTTTTAGTCTCTTTAAAGCTTACGATGAACTAGAAATTTGATATATTTTGGAACAAAATGACACTGAAGATTTCATAACGCCGAAACCGATTTGCCTCCAAACCAAATTTGACAAAGGATGACGGAAAATCGTTCCACAATACCTGTCAGAACCACCAGCAACAAAAATGAGAACCAGAAATTTGTTTCATTAGCACAGGTATTACCTGCAGGGTATATTTTTGTACATATTTTTATACACGCATACAAAAGTACATACGTATATTTGTAAATACTTGCAATATATTAGTTCATATGCATGTTATTTGTTTTTGCCTTTTGGTTTCGTTTTTTTCCACATTTGTTTTTTTCTGTGCAACTGTCTATTTGCGCACATCACACATCAGTGATGAATGACTCTTTTAATTAGTTGCCACAGGACATGAATTTAACCAACATTGCCACCATATCCGCCGCTTGCTAGTCACTGAGCTACTATGCTATACAATACATACAGATCAAACCAAATGTACATACATACATACAAGGTATGTGCAAATAAACTCCATACTTTGCCAACACATTATGGACCAACGGTCGTAGTCGTAACAACAACAACAGCGGCAGCACCATCATACACTTCAAATGAGTATTTTTGTGCGAACACTCATTTATGTTATTGCCATTCCCCATTCGTTTGTCCTTGCACTGGTCGTGCGTGCCTCTACGATAGCTGCCTTTGCCAGTGACGCCGCCTTGCATAAGTAAATATGTATGCTCGTGTCCGCTTGTCAGTCAGCGAGTAAAGCAAACAACCAACTAACGCAACAACTCAGCAGTCGCTGAGGCTGCATACATATGAGACATCATCAATTGCCTTCTCACTCTCCACTTTCAGCGCTCCCAACTCCCCCACCTCGTTGCTGGCTGGCTGGCTGGCTGGCGCTTGTTGCTTGTTTGTTTATCAGTGCAACCGTGCATATACTCATATTGCTCGGCAATATGTTTGCATATGTACATTTGTATGATGTTATGGTTGCGCGTTCGCTCATTTATTAAATAGTACTTCTGAGTGTCCTTTTTATATTTGCTACTGAAACTCCTCTCCACTTTCCTGCTTTTTCTGCTGCCGCTGATTGCTTGCCACAGAACAGGTTCATCATTTGGTGAAGTGAGCCTTGTTGTTGGTTAGTCGCTTGGCAGCTACTGTAAAGCTTGTCTGTTTGCGTAAGCCACTTGTACACACTCCCCTCATACACTCACTTGTTTTTTTTTTTACTTTGTGCGATTGTGGGAAAATATATTCGTCAAAGCGTTCCACTGTGTGTTCGCTTTGGGTCACTGCTCGTTCGCATGTTATGAATGTCCTTTTTTATTGCTGCTGCCACTGTTGATGAAACGCCTGTTGATGATGTCTCTGCTTAATATTTCTCCGGTTACACTTGACTACGAGTAACTTATTTGTGAATGTGTAATTTATTGACTTATGTATGTAGGTAATTATGCATGCATGTATGTACATATGTACACATGTAAGGTCTTATTCTTCTCTCGAATGAGATGAAAGGCATTTAGATTCGGATTTTCTTGGAAGCATTAATATCAAAAAGGAAATCTAACTACGAAACTCAATATCGTTTTCTGTGTAAATTTTTGTTGGGGTGTTATTATTCTACTTACCTCAAAGAAAGATTGAAACGTATAGAGTTGGGAGAGATATCATATTAAAGGATGTTGAAAGTTATTTCTAACATGCCGGTCGCAATACATATTCTATGACCTTTCAATAAAGTCTAGATAAAAGATGTTCCCCTTACCAATTTTTCGACCAATGTTAGCTCAAGCCTGAACGCAATACCTCCCGAGCTACTGAGGATAACACTGGAGAGTCAATAGCTTCTACTATGCAAGCCGTAGAAGGATTTAATAGGGAAGTGGCAGATAAACCTTATTTCATTTAGCGACAACTTAGCAAACTAATTGACACTTGCTTCGACTTTTTTAATATAAAGACCAAACTACGTAGTGAATGTCATGTCCCCATATAGGCCAATCTTAGCATACTGAGGTGAAATATTCCTAAGGAATTTTTTCGGCGTTTCGATTACGACGTGGGACAAAAAAGGTTGCTGTGGACAAATGAATTTTTAGAGCGCAAATATGAACCGATTTCAAGTTTCTTTTTCTTAAATAAAAGATAATTAAATTTCGCGTCGATCTATCTGTGGCGATTTTTTAAAGAAGCTCTGTTTTTTTTATTTATTTATGTTGAAAAATGAAAGAAAAAAATTTCACGTTTTAATGCTTCCACTTTTTTGGAAAACACTTGAAATTAATTGCAAATGTCTGCAACTCTTTAAAAAATTATTCGTAAACATTTTTCCATAGGATACATTTAATTAAAAAATGTATTTCATTCGTTATCTATACTAATATATATTTTGAAAGCCGTTTTCCGCTTCTTTCTAATCGAAAAACTCGAGAACAGCTGTACCGATATTATTGAAGTTTTGGACATTGACTTTAGACCCTCAAGGGATGGTAATAGAAGAAAAATAATTTTAATATATCAAGGGGGCGTGGCACCTCGCATACAAACTGAAGTTTTCACACAACATATCTCTGGAAGTATTCATCGTGGAGTACTGCAACTTAGTACAGGGATATATAATATCAACGCCAAACTCATGGAAAAAAATGGGAGGTATTGAAAAAGGGGGCGTGGTACCTCCCATACAAACTGAATTTCTCACACCACAAACACATTATAATGTGAGAAATTCAGTTTGTATGGGAGGTGCCACGCCTTTTTTTCAATAACTCCCATTTTTTTCCAGCAGCACTCTACGATGAATACTTCCAGAGATATGTTTTGTGGAAACTTAGTTTGTATGGGAGGTGCCACGCCCAATGATATATCGAAATTATTCTTCTTCTATTATCATCCTTTGAGGGTCTAGAGTCGAGGTCCAAAATTTTAAAAATTTCGGTACGGCTGTTCTCGAGTTTTTCGATTAGAAAAAAGCGGCTTTCAAAATATTTATCAGGACAGATTGGAAATTAAAAATATTCTTTAATTAAATGTTTCCCATGGGTGAATGTTTATGAATAGTGTTTTAAATAATTGCAGGCACTGGAAATTAATTTCAAGTAGTTTCCAAAAAAGTGGAAGCATTCAAACGTAAAATTTTTTTTTTTTTAATTCTTCAACATCAATTAATAAAAAACCAGAGCTTTTTAAAAAATCGCCACGGATAGATGCGACGGGGTTAAGAGCAGAATTATTATTAGGGTTAAAATCAAAATTAAAATTAGGGCTATATTTGTGATTAGGACTAGGCTCAGGACTAAGATTAGGATTAGGATTAGGAACAAGATCAGCATTTTAACAACGATTAAGACTAAGGTTACGATTAAGACTAAGGATCTGATTGCGATTGCGACAGCAACTGGGATTACGAATACGATTGGTGATTATTATTGAGATTTAGATTGCCATTAGGATAACACTGAGAGAAATAATGCATAGTAAAAATGAATACTTTATATTTGATTATCGTTTAAAAATGTTCGAATTTAAAAATAATATTTTCATACACGTATTTGACTGTTCACATCTGAGTATATATATGAGTGTACATACCCACCCCAAGCATGCAGAGTGCCGCTCTGAGAGCGGTGACAACACACACATTCATACATAGTACATGTTTATCCGTACAAATCGCGTGCTGTGGTGTTGATGGATATTCAACATTTGAAAGCAAATTTATATGCCTGGGTGGGTTAAATATTTTTTTTTTAGTTTTTGTCTTGATAATTCACTTCACGGATACTTTTTCAGAACGAACGCGGTCATTTTAATATGCGCGTGATTGAATTGAATATTTACCAATATACAGTATTTTCGTTGACGTTTATAGTAAGGTCAATTACGTTTCTATTTGATTTTAATATTTTTTTTCCCTCAGTGTATGAATGCGTTTAAAATTTTTTAATGAAACCAGCTTATGCCCACAGCTGCGCTTACGTAAAGTTCAGTTTAACGTTATAAATGTAATGTGAAAAAAGATATAATTTCGCAATGAAATAAACAAAGAAATTAAGATTTTGAGGATACAAATTAAATTTGGTGGTAAATTAAGAGTAGTAGAGAGTTGGACTAGAAATCACGGTGTAGGTGAAAGTACAAAATTTCCCCTGAAGCTTGCACAGACCACTCTACAAAAAAAACGAATCCGCGGAATACCTTGGATTCAAAACAACTAAGATCGGGTGCGGAAGGCCACCGTTGCCCTATATAGTCGTATAGGAGTAATCGGACAAAAATTGGGTTTATCCCCAAGACTATTAAACTGGATATGACATATTCTTTTTCATATCGAACACCAAATTTGTTGTCACACTGCCGATTGGCTTCATATGATCTGTCAAAGTTTGCATTTTTTCGCGATTCTGACTAATCATGTATTCCTTCAAATTGTCATATCCCGGGTTCTGCCCATCGTAGAGACTTCATCTTAACGTCATCTTAAAGCTAAAGAATCGGGCTTAATACTTCTATATATAAGATGGTCAAGATTGTCCTAAAGCTGACTTAGCTATTAACAGTTGAACTTTTTGAAGTTGATTTGCATAGTGAAGACCAGTAAATTAGGGATTTATAATTATACCATCGTAACCCTGGTTAATTCTCTATAAAAAACGTGGTTCTAAAAAATTGGGGTTATTCAAGAACTATTTTAAAAATTTTTTTATTTATGACGAGATGGTTTATTTTGTGAGAATCAACAATTATTTGTAACTTTTTTCGAAAACTTATGTTAAGATATATTTGGTAAGGTGTTAAACATCGGATTTTTGCAAAAATTAAAATTTTATTGCGTATTCCGATAGAATACCTATCCAGATATAATATTTGTGCGGCAAAATTTTTCTTAAAGGCGACAAACCCCTAAAAATGGGTGTGGCAATTGTAGGACTAAAGTTTGCAAAACGCAGATTTTATTACGGGCTCCAAATTAGAAAACGCAGTAGCAGTAGATTTCTACTCGGAACAATTGGGAATACAACTCCGTTTTCGCCTACCTGACCATCGTACTACCAAAATATATACTTACACTTGTGGTCAGCTGATTAAGTTAAGTGACATTTGACCATTTTTAGCAATTTTTTTTATGTTTATATTGTTTTATAGAAGTCTGGAACATTATATATCCAGCACCATATAAATCCACATTTTAAATTTCGTACAAAATTTTTAAAAGTTCAACAAACGTTAACAATTACACCCAAAAATGTTAAATTTTTTATAAAAAAATTTCTAGAAATATTTTAGTTGTGCAGTTCAGCTAGGCCATTAAATTTTAGTAGGTCAAAGCGCAAATTTCAAGCCGCTAGAAAATCGCGTTGATTTTTAGTGATTTTGTTTTTCTGAAGGTGTTAGTTATTTTCTTCCATATGAGACTAATTGTCGGCAAATATTTAAGTATGAAAAGCTTTCTCATTGCAGAAATACGCTTGGAGGTTTTCCATTGCCTAAAAAAACAAAAAAAAAAAATGTTTTTTTTTTTTGTGGTCAGATCTAGAGTCGGACCTTCCATCATTTTGGATGAGATGTGGCGGGTCCAGCCACTCGTATATTTACTATCGATTAGCAATTTTAGTTTATTTGGCCAACATTCCTGTTTAGTTTGTGGGATCCACAGCAAATGCATTTTCTTATTTATTTCAGAAGGGCTTACCTAAATACATATGTATATATTTAGTATACAAATGTGTATTCGTTAGTGTGTATTAAAGGTACATATCTTCTTATACTAATAAAACAGTTTTTATCAAAAAAACCATAGCATCAAGAAGGTCTCTCGGCGTACTTGAGAAGACTTAGCTAAGCCATCTAGCACATCTTTGGTCTATTAAAGGTGCCTCGAGTATTTTTCTAACGACATAATAAAATTTTAATAGAAGACAACAAAGCCATAATACATAAATAGTTAATAATCTGAAATAGTCATGACACAAAACGTGAAAAAATGATGAGTGCTTAAAATGAGGTGCCAGAGGCACAATAAGAAAATAAGAATGTGAGCGAATGGCTGTGTGTGCAGATGGTTAGTTAGACGAGGTCAAATATAAAAAAAACTATGCTTAGAGGCAACAATCATGCATAAGAGTGGCATAAATGCAAAGCATCCACCAGACATACGTGTATAGGTGTATTTGAGTTCAAAGCTTTTGTAATAGTATTTATTCCGAATAGCAAACGCTGTTGACTGCTGGTTTAGAATTGTCACACCCATTTTGTGTAAAACAGGCGCTTGCAGCTTAGCGGTAAACACAAATAAGTTGCATGGGACAGTGCAAGTGCCCAACTTACACACACACACACACCCATGAATGCTAACTCTTAGCGCTTAACGTCCATTTAGGGGTTACCAATGCAAGCCAATGTGGTGGCAAAGTAATAAATTTTTATGCCACTCAAGTGTGGATAAATGCACACAAACACATACGTAGCTACATATATATGTATGTAGATAGTAGCACTACAAACAAGCGAATAGTGCAATAGTCCCACATATTTACGCATATGAGCTTGCAAACCAAATGGCCCAAAAACAAAGGTTTTGCTGAATCAGTATGAGTGACGTGCAAAAGCCGCTAACAAGTATGTATGTGTGAGGGTGTGTGTGTGTGTAGCCAGCCGTAAAAATTGCATGCAACGTCTGTGTAAAAGCAGTATATGAAGTACTAGTCGTAGCGATAACAACACAAATGTTCACATTTACTTGCGAACTATACTTTTGTGTGTAATTTTGTTGCACTTTAACAAGCACATACATACAATAGCGCACCGCATTCAATGCCATCAGAATTCTTCCTCTAATCCAAATCAATTTGCAACTAGGGTCCCATTCAATTCTATTAGTTGGTAGCCTGCAGGCGTTGGCCAATCTAAGCTGTAGCCAATGTTGCAACAGGCAATGAGCGGGTGGGTGTAGGGAAAGGCAGATTTTTCAGCGAAGCTAGAAAATATGTATTCACATAATATACATACATACATATGGACACTGAAAAATATGTAAATAAAAGTTTTTTGTGTCAACGGTCTCATAATATACTTGCATTCTAGAAGGAAGAATTAACTAATATCATTGAAGTGTAACGATCTTAAACTTTTTAATGAATGAAAGTTTGATAAACAAAATTGTGGAGTAAGCCATTTTTGCGAATACAGTAATTTTCGTCACGATAAGCTATATGAGAATTTCAGTTTTTATTGGAGGTGCCAAGCCCCCTTTTCCAATATCTGCCACTTTTCGGCATAAGTACGCTACTGATAACATATGTAGCTGTGTCAAATTTCAGAACGTTAGCATAAGTGGTTCCAGAGATAAGCGATAGGAAATGTTTAGTTTGTATGGGAGGTGCCATGCCCCATTTTCCAATAGCTCCCAAACTATTCATGAGATAGCCCAGCTTCAGTCCACACAACGCACTATGTCTGGCAGCTACTATTTGCTGGCCAAAAGTACTTTTTTAAGTATTAACAAATCGATTTTTTTGTGTTCCTTCAATAAACAAATTCTCCGGAGTACTTTTTTACTCCTCATTATTTTATTTTATTTTATTTTTAAAGAGTTTTCCCTTTGAGATATCAGCTGTTAAAGTTGACATATCTACTAGAAGTTTACATATTTCTTTCTTTCGTAGTCAGCTGTTTTGAAGCTCGAATAGGAATAACTCTTCGATTGAGAAAGATATACTTCAAAAAAGAGAGTGGATATGAATTACCAAAGTAATATTTGAGTGATAAACAAAAAAGGAAATTAGCATATAGCTTGCTAAATAAAATAAACCTCATTTTCAAAATGGACCCTAATTTGGGTAATAATATTCCAATTTAAGGACAGCTATACAAAATTGGTTTCATTTGGTGGTCTTCAAACTTCGTGGGCAATAAAAATGTACAGTTTACAAATTGCTCAAACTAAAATTTTTTTCCGATAACGCCATATATTGGAGCCGCCATTTTGAATTCAAAAAGTCTGCCATCAGATTCGAAATCAGCGACCTCGAAAGCTCGCCATTTATATGAGTTTGTGGTGAAAAGGAAAAAATTATTAAATTTGGTCGCCGTACTGAATCCGTCATTTTAAATTACAAACATTTTACATCAATGAATTATGCAGATATTCTTAAAAGAAGAAGGCCACTTTATCGTTTGTTTTTATGCAAAAAACTATCTCTTTTATAAAGCACACTTTGGGTCGACCGACCCCAAAAACTATTACTTACTGAGCTTTCAGTATATGGTGAGCGAGCAAAGATCCATATGATATTTTCGCCCTCGTCAAACTTGGTTTCTATTTTCTGTTGTATTTTTCTGCTGCCAGTTTAATTTTGTTTTACGCTGCACTAAATTCAGCTCAATAAAAGTTTATCGCATTCGACACGTACGCAACAGTGGCATTCACTCGCCGGTCTGTTGGTTGCGTTGTGGCGCAATGTGCCACAATTTGAGGCACACACTCTCACAAACAAACAAACGTACATACATATGTGTAAGGCATTGCACGCCATTTTGAGCCACGCTCTCGCACATCCGTTCCCCTACCCGCCATACGTCCCTATAATTACAGTGCGCGAACACTTCCTGTCATCAAATGTTTTGTGTTGGCTATTTGTGTGGCAGCAGCGATTTATTGTTGTTGCCAGTTGGCTTGCTTACAGTTACTATGTAGTTTTGGTGTTCGTACTTCATTTTGTTTTCTGTTTATTTTGTTTTGTTGTCACCATCGGGCATGTCAAACTTCAAAACAGTTTCAAAACTGTAAATGACAAAATGTTAAATGGGCTTTCAATGTGTGTTGGACTAGCGACTAGCCTTCGGTGAGCTGTATGTTGCATGCAGCATACAGTCTAGCGCCATATCAATTTCTCGCATACAGACACGCACCGTGCTCGTCCTGTCATCTGCCACCGTTCTTCGCTGTCCTTTCACGAAGATTTTCTTCATTTCAGTCCTGGCAAGTATCCCGCGACATTTGTGACAGTACTCATCCATTCGAATGTATCCACTGCTGCAGGCGGGTGTATTAGTTTGGTGAAATGATATGGTATTTGTTGTTTATTTGTGTGTGTGTGTGTATACGTGCGTCGAAATACGCACTCTGTGACAGCGAGTGATCTCCGTTTCAATGAGTTTTTGAAAAATGTCGCTACACTGCGCTGGACAAATGACCAACGAAATGACACAAAATGAATTGGAACGAATTGAAAATCGCTAGTCATGACGATGTGTTTTAAAAGGTGGAATAATAACTGTTGCGAAAATATGGTGCGACTCTGTGTATGAATAGAAAGAAATTGTGGTGGAAATTAAGAATTGAAGCCTGGCGATTCGGTTTTCGATAATGCAATAGAACCTTTCACTTTTCTTAATTTCTGGGAAAACAATGCAATACATTTAATATGAAGAACTCGCAGCGTCGGTATGAGCCATTAGCGCCGCCAAAAAATTAGCTTGGTAGACAGGAGTATCCAATTCTATTTTCATCGTCGAAAATCGATTATTAAGAAGAAAAAAATGCGTTATGACTTTGATATACAAAATAAGAAAGCAAAATTGAACCAAATATGAACCTCAGATGATAACTGGGGTTCACGCTAGAAAGCTTATTACCGCTTCAACAACTAGCGAAGAAGTAGCATTTGATTACTCTCTGTATATAAGGTTTCCTAACCAAGAGAAAATCATTCTAAAAGAAATTTATTACAACTCTCTGCAAGACCTTCTATTGCTTGGCCGTTCTATCTCCAACAAATTGGTGAAATTAGAGTTTTACGCCGCCTCCGCTCGACCGACTCTTATGTTGATGGTCGCTATCACCACAAGATTTTGTAGAGATGGTTCCCCGAGCGTCTTCTGCTAAATAAGTGCTGGACAGTGACAGATACGGTTCTATACACTTTGCTCTTTTTCTTCGCACCCACATCTACGACAGCAGTCCGGCGCGTTCGCTCCCAATCTCATTAGACAGCTTCCTATAAGAATCCCTGTTAGTAAGGATACCTCGTTCTGTTTTCCTCCCTAGAGTACATATGTGCGTTTTGTCCGTATATGGGCAACGTAGGCCTCGCGCTTTCTTAGAAGAGGAAGTTTTCTCAGCGTTTGTGTGCTGTTTGTATTCTGCTGTTCCTAATATGTAGTGAAAGTGGCCATTGCACTATGGGGAAACAAGTAACAGCAGCGCTGTCTTCGGCTATGCCGATCGGCTATGCCGAAGGCTTCATACCTTCCCTGAACATCTGAAAATTTTACTTTAACAGATTACTGAATTTAAAAAAATGTATATATTCACAGCATACGTAGATGGAGGAGTTACATACATAACAACTTATAATCTAAACAATCAGAGGTATGGAATATATACCTCATATAGCATCAATCTAAGTGATTTTCATTGCTGTGTGATCGGTAAGTAAACCGGTAACACAATTTTATTGGGTTTCGCAAAAACTGGCACCTGAACTATCAGTGGTATAGGGGATAGAGCTTATACAACATAGATTTTGATGATTTTCACAGTAGACTTTGTATTATTATTTATAAAACAGCTTACGAAATTTATCGGTTCTAGCTGTCCAAATAAAGGAGTTTTACAGTAAAACCACATATCTGAACAATCAGTTGTATGGAGGCTATAGGTTACAGCGACCCGATCTTCGCCATTTTCACTTTAAGTATTATTTTTATAATGGGTGGAAATAGTGCGAAATTTCATGTTCCCAACTGGAGGAGTTATAACAAAAATTATCATATCTGAACAATCAGTTGTATGGGAGCTATATGTTATAGTGGACCGATTCTTCCAGTTTCGACAAATGATTAATACATTTTAAAAATACACTCACTTACCAAATTTCGTCCGGATATCTCGAAAACTGAGAGACTAGATTGCATATAAACAGACGGACATGGCTAAATCAACATAGGTCGACATTCTGGTCATATAAGTATACATTTTAATGGGTCTATCTCTTTTTATTCTAGTACTTACAAACATCGGACCAAAGTTATAATACCGTTTCATGCTCATGAAAAATATACAAATTGATTTTGTTTGCATAGAGACTAAATACTACGATATCAGCCCAAAATTTGTCTTATATACATACATATTATAGAGTATATTATGTATTATAGAGTGTTGAGTTGGCCTTCCAAACTTTGTTCGGTTCGAAGCACTGTATCATATAGCCGCCATATTTATATATGACTGGTCTAGCGGGCTTACACCAACTTCGTTGTTTTTGATGCTATACTCTTCAAATTTGGTTCGCAAGCTTTGGACTTCTGAAAAGAGTTATCTGTTAAGTGAAACATATGAATTGCATTTTAATTGCTAAATTCTTAAGTTTCACTCTGCAAAAAGTTTTATTTCTCGCTCCCGCATATGCATGGCTAAATGCATATGCACTTCTCTAAAAAAATTGGAATTTATGCTAAAAAATAATATAAAAAAAACTTTTTAATATACAATGCTTTTATAAATGGACTACAAAGTATAAAATAATATTTCTCAGTCCCATAGAATTTGTTTTGATAACTTTTGATTTTGAAATTTTAGCAAAAGTCATTTTAAACAATCTATGAAATTGAAAATGAAAAACGTGGAGCGCATGCAATACAAAGCATTCGATTTAATTGACAATAGTCAAACTACATAACGTAGACCTAAAATTTCTACAGCGAAAGTAGAACTTTGAAATCGATTTTAAGCGGTCGTTATTCATATACCCACATACATACATACATATATTACTTTTCATATCAATTCAAGTGTATTACATGCGCCCCACGCTTTTCATTTTCAATTTCATAGATTGTTTATAATGACTTTTGCTAAAATTTCAAAATCAAAAGTTATCAAAACAAATTCTATGGGACTGAGAAATATTATTTTCTACTTTTTAGTCCATTTATAAAAGCATTGTATATTAAAAAGTTTTTTTTATATTATTTATTTTCTACTTTTTAGTCCTGTCTGAATAAAATTTTGCAATAGATATTATAATAATTCAACGATATTAATAGAAAGGTGCACACACATGCATTTACATATGTATGTACATTCAAACGAGCACCAATTAATTTTATTTAAAGAAATGGCGTGTCGTCTA